>NC_134531.1:39055984-39359015 GCF_050624435.1 Tenrec ecaudatus | reverse complement strand
ACTTTCGACACACAGCAGAGGAAAGCCTGAGTGAGCAGGTCAGAGCTGATAGCAAGCTCGAGTCAAGACACGGAGAGACGGAGAGACGTGACTTTCTGTAGCATGCACAAGAGCCACATGGCCCTGCCTCCACTGGGAGCTTCCAGATCCTCGGTTTCCCTGTAGTTTCGTCAGTTTGCATCTTGGAACTCTTTGGTGCTTTTCTCTTTGTTTTGAGTTGGATTTCCTTTTTACACAGTCCTGTTTCTGAATTCTGTTCACGATTTTAGACGGCTAATCTGTTTATATTCCTAACTAGTCTTTCCTTTGGAGTTTGCATTTGTGAAGTATTAATCTTGGATTAGGCTAATACAAAAATCCTCACAACTCGATCAATAGGTAACATTATTGTAAATGGAGAAAAGATGGAATTGGTCAAGGATTTCATCTTGTTGAGATGCATAATTGATGCTCAAGAAAGCAGCAGGTCAGAGACCAAACTGTGCCTTGCATTGGGTAAATAAATAGCACAGGACCCTTTAAAGGGCTAAAGAGCAAGAATGATACTTCGCGAACTAAGGTGTACCTGACCCAAGCCATGAGCTTTTCAATTGCCTCCTATACATGTGAAAGTTGGATGCTGAACAAGGAAGACTGAAGAAGAACTGATATATTTGAATTACGGTGCTGGTGAAGAATATTCAAAGTATCACGGACTGCCAAAAGAACAAACACATCTGTTTTGGAAGAAGTGCAGGCAGAATGGCTCTTAGAAGCAAGGATGGTGAGATGTTTGCCTCACACATCTGAACATGCGATCAGGAGAGATCCATTCGTAGAGAAGGACATCATAGGACAACAACAAAGGTGGAGAGTTGAGTGCTAAGGAGCAAAAATTCCCATGGTCCTCTTTTGGCTTCTGTAGTTTCTACTTGCCACCATCCCAACCCATGTATCTGTATTACACTTATGCTGTCACACAGAACTTTGATCTCTGTTGGTAATCAAAGGAACAAATTTTGAAAAACCTGATAAAACAAAGGATGATAGGTGGGACAAGAGCCTTTGTATTCTCAATAGCGACTTATGAAGGCCCAAAATACAGGGTTCCAAGGTGTAATTTCTTCTAAGATTTTAGTATTGCATTTCTTAAAATTAGACCATGTGCCAGATAAGTAACCTTGATTGGATATATGCTCAGAAGCATCAAGAAAAAAATTAGAAGAAAATTTGGTATGGATTTGTGGTGAGGTAAAATGACTTGGTATGATTCTTCCAGCCATAGTCCCTATAGCTCCAACCAAAGAACTGAGGGGAAAAATATGAAGAAGCTATATAAGATTCTATATGGGATTGGTTACTTTTGCTATCCTGGTAGAAAGAAAAATGAGCTCTCTCAAAAGCAGAAGCAGGGGAGTTTACGACCACTAAGAAAGAATCGTGTGGTAGTTACAGAATTTGGTGTCAGTTTGGCACTAGAGAGGATTAAGAGTGAAAGGATGGTGTCTAGAGTATTAATCGGATCATATCCAACGAGGCCTCTGTGTGGGCATGGCCTTCTCTTGAGAATTCTGGGAGGTCCTGAATTTCCTCCTTGGAGGCAGGAAACACCTCTTTCTCTCTGCTCAATTCCTGGGAAACATTGCAGCTGACAAGACACATGGAACTACACTAGTGCCCTGAGCTGGAGAAGCCACATGGACCTACCCTGATGCAACCAGACCTCTGAAGCTGGAGGAGCCACATAGAAACCCCTGCCAACGCTGAGATGCTTACACCACCACTGGATCCAAAGACTTTCTACCAACTGGCCTGTGATAGTCCTGCACTCGCGTTACTGCATGTGTTTTGTGAGTCTGAAGAGGACTTTATAGATTGGTATCGGACATACTGGACTTATGGGATTGGACTGGATGGGTTTGTAATGGTTTCTTAATGTACAATCACCCTTTATGTAAAACTCTCTCTTATACATATGTGAGTTTCTATGGATTTGTTTCTCTAGTCTACCCAGACTGACACAAATAGCCACACCCATTTTTCATAAGGTTATGCATAACAGTGGCAACTCCAAATTCATTTTCAGTGTCCACGCTTGGAATAAGCCTCCACTGAATCCCCTCTGACCATGGACCAGTGATGTGAATAACTTTACTGTCATGCAGGGGGTATTGAAAGTGGGTTATTATAGATAAAGTTAGGCTTAAATTTAATGCCTTATCAATTGATATTCCTTTTGACCTATTTTAAATTTGTCCTAGTTTCTATTATTCTATTTTTTCATTTTTTTCTATTGAGGTTTTTGTTTTACTTTGTGGTTGTTTTTATATGCTTTCCTATATATGAAATTCAGGATAGGTAAATCTATAGAGACAGTAATTAGATTAATGATTTCTTGGCCGAGGAGATAAGGAGCCAATGACAATGAGTATACTAAAGAAGAAAATGTTCTAAAATGCATTGTAGGGATGATTGTACAACTCTTCTTAACATGATCATACTTCTGAATTGTATGATATGTGATTTTTATATCGATGAAAATGTGTAGAAAAAGAAGAGCCATGAATCACGTGCATCTTGTGGACACTTAGGTTGCTGTTGGGAGAAGCTACTGCAGCAGAGGTTGTAGCGCCAAGAGTAGGAGACAGGTACCTACAGCATGAGAGAGACCCGTGGGCTTCGAGCCCACAGAATTAGTAAGGTGTAGCGCCTTCAGGCAGAAGGCTTGCTTGGAGAATGGTGTGCCTCTAGGGCATTAAATAGCACTAAAGGACCTTCATGAGCAGGATAGAGGCCAAGGGCAGCATGGCTGAGGGGATGAAGACCAGAGAGAGGCATTTCTGCAGGCAGAGCTGAGAAGAACTGTTCCTGACTGGAGAACTGCCCCTTCTGATCCTGAATTGTAATCTGTTAATTTTCCTAACAAACCCCGTAGACCAAGTGCTGTCTCGTGAGTTTTATGTGACTGATGCAGCGGATTACTGAAGCTGGCAGAGAAGTAGATGCCACAAGAGGGATCTTTGGTGTAAGGCTAAGGCAAAGGAGGTTGAAGGTGGAGACATGTCTGATCTCTGCCTCAAAGGATTCTCCTTCCTTGGATTCTTTTTCTTATTTATGAGGTTAGGGGAGGTGAGACATGGTTTCCATCCCATTCTTGTAAGATGCTTGACTCTGATCTGAGCAATAGTCAGAAGATAAAATTCAGGGGCAGCATCACAAAATATAGAGGAAAACTCACAATGCTGACCTAAGAACATAAACATATTCTAGTAGTTTTAGCAGTATATCTTAAATTGAAATAACTAAAGAAAAAATATCAAGCCTTGTGTTGCAATGGTGAAAGGTTCTTTGGGCACAATATTGAATGATGCAGGAGGCAGCCAAAGAAAAAGCAAAGAATAACACAGAGTCACTATACTTAAAAGAACTATTCAATATTCAACCAATTTCGAGAAGTAATGTATGAGCAAGGACCCACCCAAGGGGAGGATATTGTTTAAATCTCCACAGGGAAAGAGGAACCAGACTTCAACCCTGTGCTCTAAGATGTGAATATGTGAATGCAACATACTAGTATGAAGCAGGGAACCAATAGAGAGGTCTGAGGGGCCGGCTCCAATACCAATTATATGGACAGCTGCCCTCCCTGCACCCCCCTCCCTAAGAAGAATTTACTTCAGAGGACAGCACTGAAGCTACAGCTCATATCTAAACAGAGCACACAGGAGAAATGAAGTGGGAGGAAGAGAGAGTGGGGCACATCCTGGCCCACCAAGCCTTGAGGACGATATCCCTGCTCAAAGCAGCCAATGCACAGAGAGGACCATATGGCCGGCCACCCTAAGAGACATGACATACCTCACTGACCCACAGCCCTACAGGGATTGCGCCTGGTCTGACCCCACCACACCAAGGCTTGCAACACTAAGGGATTGCAACAGAACAGCAAGGGGAGCAGAGTAAGGAAGTCCCGTGGGAATACCAAAAATAGACGTTGGGGCCAGGGCTTGGCTCCCCATTAGATTTGACCAGAAAACACTCCTAAAGGCCAACCAGCAGACCTGGAACTATTTACAGGCTTCTCTCTCTCTCTCTCTCTGTGTGTGTGTGTGTGTGTGTGTGTGTGTGTGTGTGTGTGCGTGATTGCTTTCTTGTTGTTGTGGCTTTTTTGTTTTCTTTTGTTGTTGTGTTTTGCTCTGTCTTTTTTTTTTTAGTGCATATTATTATCTCTGCAGGTCTATCTAGATAGGATAGCCTGGATAAACAACCTGGAGGAGAAAACATGACCAACACTTCCGGAGGGACATGGGAGAGGGGAAGGCAGGGAAAGGAAGTGAGTATTAACAAACTCAGGGACAAGGGGACAAGTGATCCAAAATTGATGGCAAGGAGTGTGTAGGAGGCCTGGTAGGGCTTGATCAAGGGAAATATAACAGAGGAATTACTGAAACCCAAATGAAGGCCAAGAATGATAGTGGGACAAGAGGAAAGTAAAAGGAAATAGAGAAAAGAACTAGGAGGCAAAGGGCATTTATAGAGATCTAAATGTAGGCACGTATATATGTTAATATACTTGTATATGATGATGGGGGAACATATCTATGTGCATACATATTATAGGTTTAGTAGTAAGGCAGCAAATGGACATTGGGCCTCTACTCAAGTACTCCCTCAATGCAAGAACAATTTGTTCTGTTAACCTGGCATTTCATGATGTTCACCTTTCCAAGACAATCGCTGAAGACAAAGTGGGTGCATAAGCAAATGTAGTGAAGAAAGCTGATGGTGCCCAGCTATCAAAAGATAGAGCATCTGGGGTCTTAAAGGTTTGAAGATAAACACGTGGCCATCTAGCTGAGAAGAACTAAAGTCCACATAGAAAAGTACACCACCCTGTGGGATTACAAGGTGTCAATGGGATCAGGTAGCCATCAAAGAACAAAAATCATATCATGTTGAATAAGGGGGAGTGAAGAGAGAGACCCAAATCCCATCTCTAGGCAACTGGACATCCCCTTACAGAAGGGTTGCGGGGAGGAGATGAGCCAGTCAGGGGGCAGGATAGTACCAATGAAGCATACAACTTTCCTCTAGTTCTTTAATGCTTCTGCCCCCCCTCCACTACCATGATCCCAATTCTAACTTACAAATGTGGCTAGACCAGAGGATGTACACTGACACAGATGAGAACTGGAAATACACGGAATCCAGGACAGATAAACCCCTTAGGACTAGTAATGAGAGTAGCAATACCAGGAGGGTAGGAAGGGAGAACTGATCACAAGATCTACATATAACTCCCTCCCTGGGGGATGGACCACAGAAAAGTGGGTGGAGGGAGACATCAGAAACTGTAAGGCATGATATAATAATAATAATTTATAAGTTATCAAAGGTTTATGAGGAAGGTGGAGTGGGAAAGGAGGGTAATAAATGAGGAAGTGATACCAGGGACTCATGTAGAAAGAAAATGCTTTGAGAATGATAATGGCCAGAAATGTACAAATGTGCTTGACACAATGGATGTATGTATGGATTGTTATAAGAATTGTATGAGCCCCAATATAATGATTTAAAAAATAAAATAAATAAAACCTGTTTTTTTAAAAAACGAACCAATGGTAGTGAAGGACGAAGTCCAAGCTGCATTGAAAGCAGTAGCCAAAAACAAGGTTCAGGGAATTGATGGAAAACCAGTTGAAATATTTCAATAAGCTGAAGAAGCATTTTGGAAACATTTGTTTATGCCAGGAATTTTGGATCACAGCTGTTTGGCCAACTGACTGGAGGGAATTTAACTTTATACCCAATTCCAAATGAAGGTGAGCCAGCAGAGTGCACACATAATAGAACAATGTAATTTTATTATATGCATGTAAAATTTTACTTAAGATTATTCAACAATGGTTGCAGCAGTACATTGACAGGGAACTGGCACGGGATCAGACCAGATTTAAGAGAGGACTTGGAATTAATTTGAGAATGTTCCTTGTAGAAAGCTATATGATTGAAATCTATATATTTTCAATATAATTATTGGAAAAAAAGCAAAATATCTGTTAGTTTAATGATTATGCAAATTATAACATAAGCAATCTATAATACACTATGACATCATTACAAAATCACAAAACTGATCTAAATTTACTAGTCAAGAAAGATATATATATATGATATACAAAGGAGATTAGAAATTCAAATGAAAAGAAATGTATATACTATTTATGTCTGCTAATTATTATCTCTTCTGGAAAACACACCACACACACACACATCAAAGTAGTAACTTGTTTACCTTTGGGGAAGAAGTGGCTCAAAGGTGAAAGGCTATGAAAGGTAATTTTTTTTCTACTCTGATGAATTTTTTCCCTCAGTCTTTGGGTGACCCCATGTATCTTAGTAACAGAACTGTGATAGTGATATATATATGTATATATAATATATAGTTAATTTTAAAAGGCATTTAAAAATATTAGAAAAATATAAAGAAAACATTTACCAATTCACCATTTTTCTATGTTTAATCTTATAAAAACAATTTTATCAATTATGTACAACAATTAGCAATGTTGTATAAGATTTTTATAAAAATACTTTATTTTGTTTATTTTTGTGTTTCAGAATATACATAGAAAGACACATACCAATTCAGTTGTACACATAAAATTCAGTGGCATTAATGGCATTTGCCGGGTTGGGCAGTATTTCTCAGCTTCCGTTGCTGAGTTTTCCAGTTTATCCAGTTCTCAATGGCAGAGTTTCCTTCCTAGTCACCTATGAGTGAACTCTAATAGTCAACTTTTTTGGTTAGCATCCCAACTTCTTATGTGTGAAACAAAATTTAATGACAAATCATTAGATTATGTAACTACTCCCCTGAGATGGACTACCTTGATATCATTTTGTTATTTATATATTTGAACTTATAAAGTTAATGTAGAAAACCCCATTGCTGTCAAGTCGCTTTGACTCACAGTGACCCTATAGGATAGACTAGAAGTACCCGGTAGGGCTTTCCAAGCTTGTGAATCTTCACCGAAGCAGAAGGCCACATCTTTCTTCTAAGGTGTGGCTGCTGCTGCTGGCGTGCTGCTTAGCAGCCAAGCACTTTCACTCGTGTACCACCAATGTAAAAGTGTGTTACAACTGAATTGAAGCATGATCTAAAAAGTAATTGGTAAGAGAGATTATCTGTTGAAACCATTATTTACATGTGATTATGTGCTCTTTTAAGAAGATATACAATCCACATAGAAAATATATAGATATAATTTTCATAAACAAAATTGGAAAAAAACAGAATTATGAGGAGCAAGGAATCATAAGGAAGGAAGAATGGGCGCTTCACTTCTGAGGGATTAGCCACTGCAAACCTCATGAATTGCAGCAGAAGCTCACAGGAAGTGAAAACAGACTCTAAAAACCCGTGGATTTGATATGCACAAACCCTCCACATTTAACATTTTTGTTTATCCAGGAAAATAAATGATGCTAAGTGACAAATATCTACAATCTTCAGATGCTTGATGGGAAATACATTTGACTTGAGTAGATAATGGAAAAGATGCTATATTCAAGAGTATAAAATAGATTTTTAAAAACTCAATGACAAACCAAGCACTAGTAAGATTCAGCTCATTGTTATGCATACTGACCTTTTAATCTCCAGAGTTTTCTCTCCATGGACCTCTGACTGGGTTTCCGTGGTACCCAGCTGGCTAAGTGCAGTGCATCCACCCCTCGGGAGTGTCCAGGCAAAGGACTGGTGGAAAGAAGCACCTTTACGAACAAAGCACCCACGCCTTGCTTTCCTTGTCTATAAACTGGGAGGGGGGGGGATTAAATTAACTGAAAAGTTGCTCTGAGGTATAAGTGAAAAAGTGTAAACAAAAGCATTTGCTGTTGATAAGAAGTGATTTTTATTATGATTCTATTACTATTGTCCAAAAACTTTTGTCTTTGATTGAATAATAGTGAAAGGGTGAAATAATAATATATACTACTAACAGGATGAAAACAAATGTTAATAATAAATCATTTCTGTAAAAAGATTCTTCGCAAATGCTAATCTGATCAACACAACTAATATTTATGAAATTCAGGAGGAACAAATAGGATGACATTGACAAGCAGTAGGAAATGTGGTTATTAAGTACCATTGAGTCAATTCCAATCCATGGTAACCCAAGATGTTGGCTAGTGGTCCAGTTATGGGGATTTTGTTTCCTTTACATTGAGTTGTAAATTATACTGAAGGCTGTAGTCTGAACTTCACCCATAGTGCTTCAAATGCTCTTTGCTTTCAGCAAGCAAAGTTGTGTTATTTGCATATTGCAGGTTGTTAATGAATGTGCTTCCCATTCTGAGGCCTTGTTATTTTTATAGTTCAGCTTCTCAGCACACAAATTAAATAAGTATTTTCCCCATAGAATCCTTCGGTAAGGAAACTCAAGGTTTGAATTCGATTGTTTAAGTCTTTGAGTTTGAAAAATGCTGAGAAGTTTCATATCTTTTGGTTTTCTAAATCCGGGACATTGTACATTTTCATTTGAGTGTTTGTCTGCTTGAGTTGCCCTTTAGCATTTTCTCTTTCATTCTTTTACTACATTTCTTCCTTCGCTTTAGCTTCTCTACTTTGAAAAGTTTGAGAGAGTTTTCTGATAGTCATTTTGGTGAATCCTTACTTTCCATTTTTTAAAAAAAATGACAGTTTGCTTTCTTCATGTATGATATTCTTGATGCCATCCCATAATGGGCCTGGCCTTTGTCATTAGTGTTAAATATGTCAAATCTATCCTTGAGATGGTCTTTAAATTCAGTTGGCATGTGCTCCAGGTCACATTCTGACTTTCATGGATTTGTTTTCATTTTTACCCTTTAACCCGAATTTGTGTTGAGTTATTTAGGTACCAGTGAATTGGTTCTGCTTTCTAGCAACCCAATGTACGATAGAATGAAACACTTCCCAGTCTTGCATTATCTTCACAATGGTTGTTATATGTGAGCCCTTTACTGAAGTAATTGTGCCAATCTCTATGGTTGAGAAATGTTCTCTGTTTTTTTTTTTTTTGCTGACCCTCTGTGCTAGTCCGAGATGACTAGAGAAACACTCTCACATCTATAAGAAATTATACATTTATATCAAAGGGTAATAATTTATGAAGCAAACATCCCTTCCCAGTCCAGATCAAGTCCGTAAGTCTGATATTAGTCCATAAGTCCAATACTAGTAGATAAATCCTTCTTCAGACTCACACAGTGGTACAAATTCAGAGAGATCACAGATGTTGGGGACAGTCTTGTGGATCTCGTGGCAGTGGAATCATCTCCGAGGCTCTTGTGGGTCTCAGTGTGGATCCATCAGCTTTCTGAGCAGTAAGGTGAAGCAGAGAGAGACTCTCTCCCAAGGCTCAGCAAGTCTTCACATGGCTTGTTAACAGGAAGAAAAAGGCAGAGAGAGAGAGGAAGTTCCAAAAATCCTCTTGAGAAGACCACACCCCTAAGGAGGTTGTGACCTCATTGAAAGGCTAGACTCCACCCCTTCACTCTTAATACCCTCAAGTTGACATGAGATTATGTAACTACCACACCCTCCACTTTATCAAGCATGATATCCTTTCCCAAAATAAGTGAATGAAATTGTGGCTCGAATTCTTCCAGGACAGATTTATTTTTTCTTCTAACAGTCCACACTACTTTCAATATTCTATGCCAACACCATAATTGAAATGCATCTATTCTTCTGAAGCCTTTTGTAATCATTGTCCAACTTTCAATTGCTTATGAGGCTGTTGAAAATACCATCGCTTGGGTCAATCACACCATATTCCTTAAAATGACATCGGGTTCTTCAAAAATTTAAAGAGGTCTTGTGCATCTGATTTGCTCAATGTTATACATTTTTTTAAAATTTCTGGATTGCTGTTTCCAGAAGCATAAATTGAGGATCCAAGTAAAATTGATATTTGCAACAGTTGCTTTGCACTGTTTTTGCCCCGATAGTAAGTGAACTTTGAAAAGTTTTCCTTCCATGTAAGTAATGTGAACCCTACTCTGAGGAGTCAATTTTTGGCCATTCATATTTTGATGTCTTCCAACCCAAGGGGCTCATGTACTGGAACTATATCACACAACTTTCCACTGTGATTCATAGTTGTCAGTGGTTAATCATTCAGAAGTGAAGTATTTCCTTCCTCTTCCTATTCAGATTCTGCAAGCCTCACTGAAACCAGTCTACTATGAAGGACCCCAATGGCATTTGAAAGATCAGCAGAATGCCTTCTAGTATCACAGCAGTTCTGAAACCACACGACTATGTCAGCATGAGTGACCCGTGGTGGTGCTCTCAATATGACCTATCTGATCTCCCTACACCAACAATGCCTTGTTGACTCCAGCAGATTATGCGTTGCTGTGAGGATGGAAGCTATGTCACTGGTATTTCAAATGCCAGCAGAATCACCCAAAGTGAACAGATTTCAGCAGAACTTCTAGACTAAGACCACACAACAAAGAAGGACCCAGCTCCCCACTTCAAAATCAGAAGCCACTGAAAATTTTATATATAGACTAAAAGCATTTTCAAATACAGAAAGCCTAAGCAAAGGAAGAAGAACATTGTCTAAGATACTTCCAAATTATGGGGCCCTCAGGTCGAGGGCATTAGAAATATGATTGAAAAGGAAATGATTTCTTGGAGGGGAGCCGATCATGGTGATGTGAGTCTGGTAGAGCCTGTGGGAATGGAGATGGGGGAATCTCTGTTTGCTGATAGGGCATGACTCCAGGAAAAAAGAAAGAGTTGCAAAAATCTAATGATTGGAACTTAGAATGAGAGAAGTATGAATTTAGCAAAATTGGAAGTGGTCAACAATGCAATGAAATGCATGAAGATTGATACCATAGGTATTAGGAGCTGAAATTGACTGGATTGGGCCATTTTGAATTTAAAAAATCATATAGGATTTGCTATGTTGGGAATAACACATCAAGAGGAATGACCTGGCATTCATTGTCAGAAAGGATCTTGCTAAATCTATTATGAAGTACAATGCAATCTGTGATTGGATCCTATGTATTTGCCTTCAAGGAAATCCAATCAATACAATGATTATTTAACTTTATACAACAACCACAAATGCTACTGATGAAGAAATCAAAGACTTATACCAACGCCTTCAGTCAGAAATTGATCAAATAGTCAATCAAGATGCATCAATAGCTATTAGTGATTGGAATGCAAAAGTTGGAAACAAAAAGGAAGGAATATAGTTGGAAAATATGGACTTGGTGATAGAAGCTGGAGATCACATGATAGAATTTTGTGAACCCCAAAACTTTTTCATAGCAAGTCCTGTTTTTCAACAACACAAAGGTGACTATACTCATGGACTTCCCCAGGTGGAATATAAAGAAATCAAACAAACTACATCTTGGAAGACATGATGGGGAAGCTCCATATCAGCAGCTACAACAAGGCAGGAGCTGACTGTACAACAGACCATCAGTTGCACATAAGATAAGTATAGGTTAAAGCTGAAGAACATGAAAACGAATCCACAAGAGTCAAACATCTCAATAACAGATTTGATGCACTGAACACTAATGACAGATGACCCAATGAGCTGTGGGAGGACATCAGGACGTCATTCATGAAGAAAGCCAAAGGTCATTAAAAAGTTGTACACCAGCACGGATAGGAACTGGAAATATGGGGAATCCTGGACAGATGAGCCCCTCAGTAACAGTGGTGAGAGTGGCGATATCGGGAAGGTGGAGGGAGGGTGATGGAGAGAGGGGAAATAGATGACAAGGTCTACATGTAACCTCCTCCCTGGAGGATGGATAGCAGAGAACTGGGTGAAGGAGATGTTGGATGGTGTAAGATATGATAAAATAATAATTATTTATACATTATCAAGGGTTCAGGGGGATGGGGAGCAGGAAGAGAGGGGAAAATGAGGAGCTGATACCAAGGGCTCAAGTAGAAAGCAGGTGTTTTGAGAATGATGATGGCAATATATGTACAAATATATGATGTATGTACAGATTGTGAAAAGAGTTGTATGACACAAATGATGTATGTACGGATTGTGAAAAGAGTTGTATGAGCCCCTAATAAAATGGTTAAAAAAAGACAAGAAAGAAAGAAAATATCAAAGTGGATGTCAGAAGTGACTCAAATTTTCTCTTAATTGTAGAGTAGCTAAAGCAAATCAAAGAGAGATAGAAGTCAAGAAGCTGAATAGAAAGTTTCAACGGCAGTGTGAGAAGACGAAGCCACATGCCATAATGAGCTGTGCGAGGCCTAGAAATAGGAAATTGACAGAGAAGAACACACTCAGCGTATCTGAAGCTAAAAGTGCTCCAGAAACAATCCAAGCCTCAAGGTGAAATTCTGAAAGAGTCTAGACACAAAATGATCCAGGAAGCATCAAGAGAAGATGGAAACAATACACAGGGTCACTATCTCACAAAAAGAACTGACAGTTCACCGTTTCAGGAAGGAGCATATGAGCATGAACCAGTGGTGCTGAAGGAGGAAGTTCAAACCGCAGTGAATGCATTAGTCAAAAACACGGCTCCAGGAATCGATGGAATGCCCAATGGAAAGTTTCAGCAAGCTGAAGAAGCACTGAAAGAACTCATCATTTATGTTAGGAAATTTCAAAGACAGCTACATGGCCAACTGACAGGAAGAGATCCATATCTGTGCCTATTCCAAAGAAAGGTGACCCTACAGGATTCTCAAGCTATAGAATGATATCATTGATATTGCGTACAAGTACAATTTTGCTTATGATATCAAAAAACAATTGCAGCAATACGTTGAGAGTAAACTGCCAGAAGTTCAGGTCAGATTCAGAAGAGGACAAGGAACAAGGGATATCATTGCTGATGTCAGATGGATCTTGGCTCCAAACACAGAACAACAGAAAGATAGTTATTAGTGTTTCATTGACTATGCAAAGATATTCGACTGTGTAGACCATCATCAACTGTGGATAACCTTGAGAAGAAAGGCAACTCCAGAACACTTCATTGTGCTCATTTGGAACTTGTACATGGATCAAAAGGCAGTTATGTTAACAGAACAAGGGAACACTTCATGTTTTAAAATCAGGAAAGGTCTGTCTCAGGGTTGTATCCTCTAACCATACTTGTTCACTCTATTTGCTTAGCAAATAATGAGAGAAACTGGTTGATATGAAGACATGTGCAGCACCAGGATTGGAGAGAGGCTTATTAACAACCTGGATGCAGATGACACAACCTTGGTTGCTGAAAATGAGGAGGACTTGAAACACTTGCTGATAAAGATGAAGGATGATAGCTTAAGTATGGATTACAACTCAATATAAAGAAGACCAAAATCATCATAAATTGACCAGTAAGCAACATCATGATAAATACAAAATTTGAGGTTATCAAGGATTTGGTCTTACTTGGCTCCACAATCAATGCTGATGGAAGTATAAGTCAAGAGAACAAAAGGTGTATTGCATTAAGTACATCTGCTGCACAAGACCTCTTTAGAATATTGAAGAGCAAGAATGTTAGTTTGAGGACTAAGTTGTGCTTGCCCCAACCCATGGTATTTTCTATTGTCCCATATACATATGAAAGTTGGACATTGAATAAGGAAGACCATAGTAGAATCAATGCATTTGAATTGTGGTACTGGAGAAGAATATTGAAAATATCATGAACTGTTAAAAAGATAAACCAATCTGTATTGGAAGAAGAAAAGCCATAGTGTTCCTTAGAGGGAAGGACAGTAAGACTTTAATCTTACATACTTTAGACATATTGTCAGGAGAGACTAGTTCCTGGAGAAGGACTTCATGTTTGGTAAAGTGGGGGAGTGGCAAAAAAGAGGAAAGCCCTTGACCAGATGGACTGACACGATGACTTCATCAATAGGCTCAGGCATAGGAACAATTGGGTGGACACTGCCAGACTGTGCAGTGTTTCATTCTGTGGTGCATTGGTTTATTATGGGTCGGAGCGTCTAACAACAACACATTATCTGCTTAGTTAAATACCTAAGAGGATCACTCATTTGTACTTTGAGTACAAACTGTGCTTCATGGACTATATTAGACATTATTAAGTAAAACAGGATTCTTACCATACAAATCACAATCTAGTACAAAGTCATTAAAAAATAAAAATTCTGAATAGAAAGCCAAAAGTTGGAAGGAGTTACACTTTTTCCCTACTAAAAGGCATTTGCTTGCATCTTTAAAGCATGTAATTACTTAAACCATAAATATTTGGGGGAGCTTTTTTCTATTCTAAAATTCTGTATAAATGTTCTCAAGATGACCTTCAGCTTGGGGTTATCAGAGAAGGGACATGGAAGCCTACTTGGTGTGTTGATCTTGGAGACAGAATTCTCAAGGGAGACAAAGAGTCATGGCTCTTTCAGGCTGTGAGAAGTACACAAGTTTTCTGGCAAGTGGTCTAGGGTGGAAGGGGAATAAAACTTAGAATTCACACTCATATGTTATTGGCCAAAGTCTTTGTACCAGTGTCAGTTTTCACCCTCCATTCCAGTAGAAATAAAAGATACTGGAAAAACTGATTCTACTTACTTGGTATGATTGGAGGGAAATGGATAGATTTTCCTGAACTCTGACCCACCAATTTGCTGCAGTGTCTGGAATTCTTAGCATTAGGATTAGGACACAATCGTGTGGAGGCCAGGTTGGGCATCCTCTGACTTCTGTAGGGTGAAGGCGAATCTGACTCCTCATTAGACCAAGACCAATCCAATTGCCACAAGGCAGAGGTCAAACATGCCTCCATTTTCCACTCTTCTTTTACCCTATTCTGACACCAATTCTTACTCCAAAGAAGCCACCCTATGCGTAACAGAACAAAACTGCGAGGTCCTGTGCCAACGTCACAATATGCTTGAGCTCACTGAGGCAGCCACTGTGTCAATCATATCATTGAGACCCTTCCTTGTTGATCCTCCTTATCTACTTTGACCAAGCACGATGTCCTTTTCTAGGGATTGGTCTCTCCTGACAACATGTCCAAGTATGTGAGATGAAGTCTCACCATCCTTGCCTCTAAGGAGGATTCTGGCTGTCTTCTTCCAAGACAGATGTGTTTGTCCTTTGTATACATTCACAATTCTTCGCCAGCACTGTAAATCAAATGCATTGCTTCTTCTTCAGTCTTCCATATTCAATGTCTAATTTCTCATGTATATGAGGTTATTGAAAATACCATGGATTGGGTCAGGTGCACTGTAGACCTCAAAGAAAGCTCCTTGCTTTTCAACACTTTATAGAGGTCTTGTGCAACAGATCTGCCCAATGTAGCTTTCCTTTGATTTTTTTGACTGCTGCTTCTATGAACATTAATTGTGCATCCAAGCAAAGACAAACTCCTTAACTACTTCAAACTTTTCTCCACTTATCATTATGCTTCCTATGGGCCCACTTGGGAGGATTTTGGTCTTTTTTACCTTGAGTTGTAATATTGACATTTCATCATGTGGTAGTTATATAATCTCATGTCAACTTGAGGATATTAAGGGTGAAGGGGTGGTGTCTAGCCTGTAAATCAGGTCACAGACTAATGGTGCCTCTTTGTGGGCGTGGCCTTCTTGTGAAGATTCTGGGAACTTCTACTCTCTCTCTCTCTCTCTCTCTGTCTGTCTTTGTTTTCCTGTGGACAAGTCCCTTGGAGGTGTGCTGAGACCTAGGTGAGCCATGTGGCAGATCCATGGAGACAGCCCTGTTTGCTTCCACTGCTATTGGAGCTGAAGAGTTTTCACCCACTGGCTGTGATGGTCCTGCATTCAGCAACATGGCATGTGTTCTGAGAGTCTGAAGGGGAATCTGTAGACTAATGTCAGACATATGTGCTAATATCTGACTACGGACTTGATCTGGACTGAACTGGGATGTTTGCTCAATATGCAATTGCTCTGTGATATAAAGCTCTCTCTTACACATATGAGTATCTCGGGATGTGTTTCCCTATTCAACTGCGACTAACACACATCAATTTCTGAAGCCTTGTTTTGGGCTAATTCTTTTAGGACACTTAGAACTTCTTTCATCAATACCATTGGTTTTTGTCCTGAAATGGTCGAATGCTGACTAGTGACTAGTTCTTTTTGGTACTATGACTCTGTGTATTCTTTCCATTTGCTTTTGATGCTTCCTGCATAATTCAATATTTTCCCCATAGAACCCTTCAATATTACAACTCAAGGCTTGAATTTTTCTTTAGTTCTTTCAGTTTATGATATACTGAGTATATGCTTCCTTCTTGGTTTTTCTTACTCTAGGTCTTTGAACTTGGACAGTAGAAGATTATATTCTTACAATCACACTGAAAATGTGCAGCCGCACAAAGAGGATTTAAAATCAGTGGGAAATTCTATGATCATTTCATTCTATTTCCATGAACATTTTAAGCTCCTCCCTCCCTGCTGTATTTCTGCCTGTGTGATATGAATCCTTCTGCATCACGATTTCCTTGAATACTTGTTAGAAATGCAAATTCTTGGGCTTTACTTCTCAGAATAGGAATCTCAAGGAACTGGAGTCATGGGATGTTGTAGTTCTGAGAAGCTCCCTTGCTGATTTTAGTGCATGTTTAAAAACCACAAGGCTAGCAAGGTTTATTTTCTCTTTTAGAGTATTTTAGTGAATGTATCAGTTACTCCAGAAAGTAGTTTGAGAGCAGTTGAACTGCTCATTACTCTAGGGAGCAGTTTGTACTCCTTGTCTGCCAGTTTGTCATACTGTGGTTGCTTGTGTGTTGCTGTGATGCTGGAAAGTGTGTTGTAGGATTTCAAACACCAGCAAGAACTTCCAAAGTGAACAGGTTTTCAGCAAAGCTTCAGACTATGAAGATGGAATAGGCTGTGCATTTGGGAGGAATTGTTTTTGTTATTGTTAGGTGCCATGGTTCTGACCCAAGGCAATTCTAGCCACAACATAACAAAACGCCTCCTATTCCTGTACCTTCCTTACTATTGTTCCTATACTTGAGCTCATTTGGAGGAACTCACTATTAAAAACCATATGGATAGGATCAAATCACTGTTAGTTACTTAAAACCTAATGAAAAGAAGCATACTATTATCAGACATAATGCCCACAGGTGTGCTATTTAGATTGGAAGTCACTTAAAATATGACCAAGAAAGATCTACCTTCTCAAAGTAAAGTCGGCCATAATGGCGTGGATGGAGTAGTCTTTAGAACTTTCATGTGCCGATGGGGCATGATTCAAAATGAGAGAAAAGCTTACAAAATCAATTGATTATTGGAACTTGGAATATACAAGATATAAATCTAGGAAAATTGGAATTCATTAAAGATGAAATGGAATGCATAAAGACAGTTGCCCTGGGCCTTAATGAGTTGAAATGGACTTGTACTGGCCATTTTTAATCAGAAAATTATGTGATTCACTATGTCAGGAATGAAACAATCAAGAGGAATGGGATGACATTTATTGTTAAAAAAGTCAAGATCAATCTTGAAGTACAATGCTGCCTGTAATAGAAGAATATTTATCTTAATACAAGGAAATTTAAACAATACAACTATTATTAAATTTACAAATCAATCACTAAAGCTAGTGATGAAGAAACTGAAGAGTTATAACAATCCATTCAGTCTGAATTAGGTCAAACATGCAATCAAGATGCATTGATAATTATTGGCTACTGGAATGCAAAAGTTGGAAACAAAGAGGAAGGAACTATCATTTGAAAACAGAATCTTGAGGATAGAAATGAAGTTGGAGATTTCATGATATATTTTTTAAAAACCAACCACTTTTCATAGCAAATACCTTTTCTCAGCAACACAAAAGGGGGCTACACATATGGTATTCTACAGATGAAATAAAAAGAAATCAAATTAACTACCTCTGTGGGAAGACTCCATGGATAAACTTAAAGTTGGCAGCTAAAACCAGGGGCCTACTGTGAAGAAGACCATCAATTGTTCATATGTAAGTTCAAGTTGAAGCTGAAGAAAATTAAGACTAGCCCATAAGAGTCAAAATACAATATTGAGTATTGTCCAACCAAATTTTGAGAACATCTCAAGAACAGCTTTGACATACGGAACACTAATGACAAGAAGATCTAGTGAGCTGTGGGAGGACATCAAGAACATTTTTCATGAAGAAAGCAAAAGGCCATTAAAAAGACAGGAAAGAAAGAAAAAATGTGGATGTCAGAAGAGACTCTGAAACTTGCTCTTAATCCTAGAGTAGCTAAGGAAAATGGAAGAAATGATGAAGTCAAATAACTGAACTGACATTTTAATGGGCAACCTGAAATAAGAAGTCAAATATTATAATGGAATGTGAAATCATTTGCCAAAAAGCAAGGCTGCAGGAATTGCTGGAATACCAATGGAAATGTTCCACAGGCAGGTGAATCACTAGAAGCACTCATTAGTCTACGCCAGGAAATTTTGAGGACAATTACTTTGCCAACTGCCTGGAAGACAACCATATTTGTATCCATTCCAAAGCAAGGTGACCAAACAAATTGTGCAGTTTGTATCACACACATGTAAAAATTCTTGAAGATCATCTAAAAACTGTTACAGCAGTACGTTGATAAGGAGCTGCTAGAGGTTCAGACCAGATTCAGAAGGGGTGTGGAACAAGGGACATCATTTCCAATGTCGAGTGGATCTTGGCTGAAAGCAGAAAATACCAAAAATATGTTTACTTCAGTTTAATTGACAATGCAAAAGTAAGCAACTGTGTGGATCATACCAAACTATTGGTAGTCTTGAGAAGAATCCCAGAGCCTCTTCATTGTGTAAATTTGGAGCCTGTGCATGGACCAAGAGACAGATTATATGAACAGAACAAGGGAATACTGCATAGTTTTAAATAAGGAAATGTCAGAGTAAGGTTGTTTCCTCTCACCATGTTTATCTGTGTTAAATACGTCATTGAAAAAGCTAGCTTATATGAAGAATGTGGCATCAGGATTGAATGAGGACTCATTAGCAACCTGTGATATGCAGATGACACAACTTTGCTTGCTGACCGTGAGCATGACTTGAAGGATTTGCTGATGAAGATGAAGGATTGCAGCCTTCAGTATGGATTACACTCATGTAAAGAAAACAAAAATTCTCACAACTGGACCAATAGGCAACATCATGATAAAAGGAGGAAAGATTGAAGTTGGCAAGGATTCCCTCAAGCTTGGGTCCAGTGTTAATGCTCCTGGGAGAAGCAGACAAGAGATCAGTGCATTAGGAAAATCTGATGCACAAGAGTTCTTTAAAACGCTGAAAAACAAGGATGTTATTTTGAGGATTAACGCGCATCTTACTCAAGTCATGGTATTTTTATTCACCTCATATGCATGTGAAAATTAGACATTGCATAAGGAAGACAAAATTCAATGCATTTGAAGTATAGTGTTGAAGAATATTGAAACATTTTTCATAGACTATGAAAAGAATAAACAAAGAAGCATAAGCAAAATGCCCTTAGGGGCAAGTATGGCGAGACTGTCTCACAATGTACTTTGTACAGGGTATCAGAAGAGTCCACTCCCTTGAGAAAGACATCCTGCTTAGTAAAGTGGAGGGGCAGTGACAAACAGGAGGCCCTGGATGAGATGGATGCAAGCAGTGGCTGCAACAATGCACTCAAACATAGGAACAGGCGTGAGGATGGTGCAGGGTTGGTCTGTGTTTAATTCTGTTGCACACAGGGACACTGTGATTTAGAACGGACTCATCCACACATCAAAACAACAACAACAACAACAACAACAACAACAACAGAGAATAGCTTTGTTTTCAACATTGGTTGATTGTGTTTCCCAGTATGTGTCTGTTCTTGCTCTTCAGTTATCCATGGACATTCTGTTACATTTTGCTTAAGCTTGTTCATATTATGGTGTATCTCAGAGGTGCACTGCCATGGGGGGGTTGCCCTCTTGAAGTTGTGTTATTTGTTTCTCTGTTTTTTGGTAAATGAAACACAAAGATATTGAGCCTACAGGGAAAGCAAATAGAAAGGTTTTTCAGAGGGAGGGGGGATGTAGAGGGGTGTGGGAGATAAAAGGGAGATGATGTGTCAAGGAGTCCAGGAAGGAAAAGTATGTTTTGAAAACTGATTATGGAAGCAAATGTACAATTCTGTTTGATGTGCTTGAACTATGGAATGATATGACATAGGTATTAACTCCCAAGTTAACAGAAAATTAAAAGAAACAAACCACATAGATCCAGGAATGGGTTTTGGACTCCTGCTAATTGTACTCCACCTCAAGAATAATTAATTATTACAGTATGGTCCTGCTCCATGCTCACCCTCAGGAAGGGAGCACAGGGCATACGGGTGCTAGAGCAAAATGTGGCGAAGAATTTAGATGGTGCCGGCTAATGGATAAAATAGCATCTGGGGTCTTAAAAACTTGTCTCCAAATAAGCAGTCACATAAGTAGGATGCCAACTAAGTCACATGGAAGAAGCGCACCATCATCAGCCACCGAAGGATAGGAACCCATACAATCCAAAGTGGAAGATGGGATCCGCACGAAAGGCTAAACTGTGAGAATCTGGTGGGCGGAGGTGATAGATGACAGCGGGAGCCCAAGATTCGTTTGTGGTACGATATAGGAAATAAGCCTCTGCAGAAGTCCGTCTATCTAAAATTGAGGGATGGAAGGAAAGTGATCTTCAGACAGTGCTTGGGAAAGAGGAGTATAGAAGGTCAAAGGCACAAAGTTGACTTGAACAGTTAAAACATTGTCAGTAGATCTCTGCTAGGATGCAGGCTGGACCAGATCTGGTTTCCAATATTTTCTATATTTTTAGTATAAATTGTTTTGTTTGGTTTTTGTTTGTTCATATTAGAGTGTATCTCAAATGTGTCATGTCAATGGAGGTCACCCTCTTTGGTTTATGAAACCCAGGATTGATGAACTTAGGAGGACAGTAAGAGGTTTGGGTGGAGAGGGGCATAGCGGTGGAGGTGGGATAAAAGGGAGATGATGTCAAGTAGTCCCTCTAGAAAAATAATGTTTGGAAACGGATTGTGGTAGCAATTGCATAATTTTATTTGATGTTATTGAAATATGGAATGATATGACACATAGTACTAAATCCTCCCCACCCCTCAAAAAACCAGATACTGATTTGAATGGCTTTAAAAAAAGGAGGCAAAGCAAAATTAAAATGGACTTGGATTCTTTAGTGACAAACAAGTGCATTTCAATAATAAATAAATAAAGGAAAATAAATCAAAGCAAACTTTAAAAATAAAACCCATGAACTGTAATCCAGCATTCATAGTGATAGAATGCACCGTGTTACTATTGAAAGAACACTCTAATAATGGAGGATATACTTTTTTATTTTCATGGAGAAATACCTGAAGGCAGGTAGGCTTGTCTCCATTTGGAACAGCAACACGCACTGATCCTACTGGGAATGTTTCCTATTTATGTAACCACAGATGTGCTTAATTTTAATTCTTCCTCTAGAAAGGAAACTTTGTTTGAAGAAGATTAGAATTTGTAAAGTGCTAGTTTCAAGTTCTCATCTGATTATGATATTCTGCCAGAAACTTCAAGCATTATTGAGGCTGAAAGCAAAGGTCCAGTGAATGTAGCTGACACCACCTGGCTTCATAGACTGTGAAAGACTCTTCTGTACAGGAGGGCCTTGTGTGAGGCTGGGTTGACTAAAGAAACAAATCAAGTGACACTCATATATGTGTAAGAGAGAACTTTATATCAAGAAGTAATTATATATCAAGAAAACATCCCAGCCCAGTCCAACCCAAATCCATATGTCTCATACTAGTCCATAAGTCCCTCTTCAAACTCACAAATCCATGTGCAATGATGCAGAATGCAGGAATATCACAGACTGGTGGGTGCAAAGTGTGATGGATCCAATGATGGTGGCCACACCCACAAAGAGGCACCATCAGGCTGTGACCTGATTGACAGGTTGACCACCACCCCTGCATTTTAAAAATATCTTTAGGTTGACATAAAATTATGTAATTACCACAGGCCTTGAAGAGGATGCATCTCGATAAAGGGTCAATCGAACCCTCTTAGCAAATGCATTGTTTTCCTGATGTCACATAAAACTTGGTTTAGAGAGAACTGAGATTTGAATGATTCTACTTCTTTAGAGCACCAGTATTTCAGGCTGCAATAATGAGTCTGGATCTTTATCTAAACTTGGCACATGGTTTCAAGGTCATGGTGTGTCGAGCACCCAGGCTGAACAGATGAAGGATTCTGATAGAAAAAGTGCCCGACCTGGTAGGGCTTGATCAAGGGCAATGTAACCTACAGGAATTATTGAAACCTACATGAAGGCAGAACATGAGAGTGGGACAAGAGAAAAGTAAAAGGAAATAGAGGAAAGACTAGAAGCATAGGGCATTTATAGAGGCCTAAATACAGGCATGTACATATGTAAATATATTTATATATGATGATAGGGGAATAGATCTATGTACATATATTTATAGGTTTAGGATTAAGGAAGAAGATGGATATTGGACCTCTACTCAAGTACTCCCTCAATGCAAGAACACTTTGTTCAATTAACCTGCCATTCCATGATGCTCACCTTCCTGACATGATCGCAGAAGACACAGCGGGTGCATAAGTAAATGTGGTGAAGAAAGCTGATGGTGCCCGGGTATCAAAAGATATAGCATCTGGGGTCTTAAGGGCCTGAAGATAAACAAGTGGCCATCTATCTGAGAAGCAACAAAGCCCACATGAAAGAAGCACAACAGCCTGTGTGATCACAAGGTGTCAACAGGATCAGGTAACAAGCATCAAACAACAAAAAATCATATCATTGTGAATGAGAGGGAGTGTGGAGTGGGGACCCAACAACCATCTGTAGGCACCTAGATATCCCCTTATCGAAGAGTCGCAGGGAGGAGATGAGCCATCAGGGTGCAGAATAGCACTGATGAAACATACAACTCTCCTCTAGTTCTTTAATGCATCTTTCCCCCCACGATCATGATCTCAATTCTACCTTACAAATATGGCTAGACCAGAGGATGTACATGGATATAGATAAGAGCTGGAAATACAGGGAATCCAAGGAAAATAAACCCCTCAGGACCAATAATTAGGGTAGCAAAACCAGGAGGTTAATGGAAAGGTGGGGGATAAAGAGGGAACCAATCACAACCAATCACAATTATATACATAGTACCCCTTCCCTGGGGGACAGACAACAGAAAAGTGCGTGAAGGGAGACGCTGGACAGTGTAAGCCATTACAAAATAATAATAATATAAAAATTATCAAGGGTTCGTGAAGGAAGGAGAGTAGGAGAGGGATGGTAAAAATGAGGAACTGATAACAAAGGCTCAAGTATAAAGGAAATATTTTGAAAATGAAGATGGCAACAAATGTACAGATGTGTTTGACACAATGTATGTATGTATGTACGTATTGTGATAAGAGTTGTATAAGCCCCCAATAAAATTATTTTTTTTAAAAAAGAAGAAAGTCCTCATTCCTAGGAGGAAGCACTTATTGATAAAAAAAAAAAGAAAAGGTGCCCCAGAAATTAAAAAAAGTCTCTAATTCCTGTTACTGTTTTGTTCATGCCTAAAAAAATTGTGGACCTGATATATTTTGTTTTACTTTCATTGCCATGTTTGACTTAACGATTTGAAGTTCTAATTATTGAATACTGACCCTAAATGAACATAAGCCATTTCTGTGCACATATCATGAATCATTGAGAGGTTTTATAGGCATTTCTCCTCTAAAGATTAAGACATAATCTGCTTTGTAGGCCCCAGTCAGTAGAGGAGGACATCAAATCGAGATGACTGGTAAGTCTTGTGTGGTCTGGAATTCTTCCCTGTTCTTGAGGTCACCCCCAGAATCATCTTCTCTTCTTGTCACTTCACTTTGCCCTCAGCCAGCCTGCACGGCAAGGGTCCCGAGTGCACACACACACTGCTCAAGTCCCTACTGAATGTTGGAGATGGGGATCCAGCCGTGGGGTCTGCCTTCTTTAGAATTAAAGGGAGCACAGGACTGTACAGACTGACTCATAAGGGATACGGAAGCATAATCCTTCTAGAAGTTAGCATTGGTGCAAATGAAATAGGACATTGAGAGAGCCAGTTTCCACAGTGGGGTCATCTAGTACAGGTATGTGTGTGTGTGTGTGTGTGTGTGATATGGGGATTCATATAAAAGTGGAATTCATGGGAAAATGGTATGGGAAGATAATGGAAAATTACTATGAACTTTCTGAAGCCTCCTTGCATATGCACCTATATATAAATATGTAAGTCTCTATACAATCTTATATGCATTACATGTTATATATGTCAGTAGTATCTATCACCTATATCAAAATACGTTCAGGAATTGGCCCAGTATGACTGATAATCCAATATTGAAAGTGTTGTGTTGGTTCTCCCTTGAGGCCATGTATGGCCACTGGAATAACACTCACCATTGTTAAAGACACTGAGAAGGGCTTTGCAGTTTAGTGGTAATACTTCTATATAGGAATCCTGTCCAATACTCTTTGTTTTTTGTTTGTTTTCAATAGTCTTGAAGGGCAGCTACTACCTGTCAGTAGAGGCTTCAGGGTAGAAAGGAAGGACTGGTGATCTACTTCCAAAGCTCAGCCAATGAAAATGTCATGTTCCTTGGACTTGATGGCATCCAAAAAGCAGATCCCTAGTGGGATAATCACTCCACTTTGGGCTGCTAATGGTTAGGTTGGCAGTTCAAAACCACCAGCTTCTCCTATGGAGAATGATGAGGCTTTGTACTCCTGTGAAGAGTTCCAGTCTTGGAAACTGACAAGGGCAGTCCCACTTTGTCCTATAGGGTGGCTTTGAGCCCAGGTCAACTCCAGTAAGTCTGGATTTTTGGTGACAGTAACAACAAGGTTACTGTAAACTCATCATCGCTAAGGTTCTTAAACTCGTACACCTGTTAGGGTGTTTTAAACTTCAGAACAGCCCTAGTGGCGGGTTTCCTTGGTCTCTCCCTTTGATTTATGAAGAAATAGATTAGTGATATTAACTATTCTGAGCTGCAGTAGAAGGTGGCAAGCACCATGGATTGCCCCAAGAACAAATCAAGCTGTCTTGGAAGAAGTTTCGCCACTATGCTCCTTCGAGGCAAGGATGGCGAGAATGTATGTTACATATTTTGGCCGTGTTATCAGGAGAGAGGTGTCACTGCAAAAGGACACTACCCTTGGCAATGGGGAAGGGTAGGGAAAGAGACGATGTCCTGAAGGAGCTAGATGGATACCGTGGCTGCCACATGAATTCAAACATAAAGACGGGGTGAAGATGGCGCAGGACTGAGCTGCGTTTCATTCTATCACATACAGGTTTGCTCTGAGTCAGAACTAGCTTAACTGTAAACAACAACAAAAACAACACAAAACTAGTAGAAGGAAGCTCTATTCTAACCAGGCTGTTCAGTGTTAGAATTTATGCTCCTTGTCAAAATGGAATGTCATCTCTTTAGGGAGAAGAACGGTGGAAACATGCAAACAGACAGACGCTGTAATTGGATCTGTCTGTTTTCTGTAGGGTTATTTAAGAAACCAGATGATGGCAGTGATTTAGAAACTGAGATGAGAGTTCAGGGCCCTGAAAGCTAAAGAATCCTTCCAGTGTGGACTTTAGACAGAGTGCCTCCATTCTTTCTGACCCTCATCTTTTGCATTGTCCCCTTCATTCTGGACCAATGTTTGCCTTACCTTGATCATCTAGTTTCTATTTAGCCATGAGAAAATTGCTGTTTGCAGTTCCTATTCAGCCCTGAAACTTAGATGTTGTTTGTTAGAACAGTGTTTACATCTCCAACCTGTTTTCCTTCCTAAATCAGCCCGGTGGAAATTGCACCTTTATCTTTGACCTAAGTGGTGTCTCATGAGGTGACGTGACTTATCCTCCCTAGTTAAACATGGATGCCTTTATTTTCATTTCCTCATCTATCCACTGTTGTCCAAACAAAATTGGTCTAGATTTCTCTGAGCTAAGTAATATATCAAAATATCATCCATCTTTGAATTCCTGATGCTCCAAATCATATTTGGAAGTTGCTTAGCAATATTTATTGAATAAATGATTGCATTTAAGATGGATTAAAAGATAGGTTCATTGGTAAAAGACTTCAGTATCAACTACCAGGGGAACTTCCCAGGCACTCAGTTTTTTACAATGCGTTGGAGGTATATTGTTCTGCATTCCATATATTGTTTTATGATATTGATTTGTATGGGCTTGCACTGTGCAAAGGTGTCTGAGTGGTAATGTTTGGCAAATAGGAGGGATCTTTCATTTGCTTTTAGTGATTCAAACATGTTTCCCTGGACACTGTTTTGCTTGGTTCCTTCATTTATTTTTAGTAACTTTTAATTTATTTTTTTAGAGTCCACCAGACAGGACTCTTCCACACATTCTATATTAAACATTTTATTCAGCTTCTCTTTCAATTCAATCGTATTTGAATTAAACTAATTAGAACATTCATACATGCTGAGTTCATACTTGCCTACCTATATGTAAGTGGGCCAATTCTGTCTCTGTCTTTAGGAGTGCTGCCAACTATAGAAGGAGCCCTGGTGATGCAGTGATGAAAGCACATGGCTGCTTACCTTACAGGTTGGGGGTTCAAATCTATCAGTCACTCCATGGAAGAGAGGTGTGGCAGTCTGGTTCGGTAAAGATTGCAGCCTTGGAAAACCTCTGGGCTGATTCTACTTTTTCCTATAGGGCTGTGCTGAGTCAGAAGCCACTTACTTGCAAATGGGTTATCACTAGCCATAGTCATAAATTTAGCCATTACTAAATCCCACACTTAAGAACAATTTTTGGGGGACAAGAGAACAACCACCATAATAGTTGTCTAGATTGGCCAATGTTTTAATCTCCAAATACATAATCTTCAGATATGGCCTCAAAAACTTTAAATTTAATATACTAAGGTTGGAAAAACTCTGTAGCAATTGCACATATGCTTATCTCTCCTTGATTAGACTCTTTTTAGATGGTGATGTGAAGGAACTTAGTGTTGTTTCAGTACATGAGCATGATTTATTTGCCAAAGGTTTATTCTTATGCAAACCATTAATTGTGAGTTATAAAGAAGACGAGCATGTGCTATCAGCAGCTACTGAATGATGCTTACCCTGGGTTTATCCAGGTATGATCTCAATTACTGTCTGCTTCCCTATGCTGACCTCTCTAAGGGCCCACTAAGCCGTTTCCACGATGGCTGGAGCAGAATCTAGAATGTGGAGTTAAGGCTATGCTAGCAAGCTCTGTGACCATGAGAATGCCTTTCACTCTTGGACTTCCATTTTCTTATCTTTCATGACAACATAAAGGTTAGACTAGGTTGCTTCTCAGGCTACTTCTAGCACAGACTTGCTATGTGTCGAACCTGTTTTCTTTCCATCCCTTAGTCAGGAAACAAACAATCTTCTCCCGCAATGGAAAATCGAGCTACTCTTAATATAACAGCAGTGAACTTAGGATAGCCAGTACTTTGAATTCAATCAGGAAACCCTGGATGCTGACTGCTGGGAGGAACAGGAAAACATAATAAAGGTGTGATGATCATTGCAGCCATGGTCAAGGACCGGTTGCCACTAGCCAGGGAATAGGCAGGTTATACACGCAGACGGGCAGTGTGAGAGGAAGACCCCCAATGCAATGGATGGACATAGCGCTGCAAGGAAAGGCTTCCCCATAAGAAGGACGGCGAGGCAGGCGCAGGACCAGGCTTCGTTTCCTTCGGGATCACGCGGCGTTGCCAGGAGTCAGGACTGACTGGATGGCACCTTCCGCCACAGAGAGGGAGCGGGTTTACTTACTATAATAGTTCCTTCTCACCACGATCCTGCGACGTAGGCTTCGTTTCTCCATTTTACACGTGAGCAAATTGAAACTCGGCGAGTTTAATAACTTGTTGAAAATCATGACCTTCTGTTCTCCAACTCAGGATCCCAATCCAGGTTCTGTGGTGAGCGGCCCAACTGGAGGCCACGACACCAGCAGAGCTCTTTCACATCCAGATCCTGAATGAATCCCATGCCATTCTTAATCTCCCCAAATCCATGGCCTCCATCTGCCCCTCCTTTAACAGTCTTTAAAAGGACATGCCATGTGGCAGGCGCTGGCCTACTGTGTGGTTGCTGTGGTTAGGTTCCCATTGAGATGATTCTGACAAAGAGTGTACATCTCCACAACAGGGGCAAACACTGCACGGAACTGCACCCTCTTCACAGTTGTTCACGTGCCTGATCCCATCGTTGCAACCGCTGTGCCGATCCGTCTTTTTGAAAGCCCTCCTCTTTTTCACTGCCCTTCCACATTCATAAGCGTGATGTCCTTCTCCAAGGACTGGTCTCTCCTGACAATATGTCCAAAGTATGTAAGACAAAGTCTTGCCACCCTTTCCGGTCAGGAACACTCTAAATGTACTTCTCCAAAAACAGATCATTTAGAGCTTCTTAGCAGTGAATGGCACTTCCCATAGTCTTCTCCAGCAGCACAATTCGAAAGCATCTATCCTTCCCTACTCTTCCTTCTTCAGTGTCCGACTTTCACACGCATAGGAGGCGATGGAAACTAGTATGGCTCGGGGCAGGCACAACTTAGTACAACAAATGACATCCTTGCTTTTCAAAACTCTAAAGTGGTCTTGTGCAATGGATTTACTCAATGCAGTGTGTCTTTTGATCTCTTGACTGCTCCTTCCATGAGCATTGATTGTGAATTCAAGCAAGACAAAATCCTTGGCAACTTTAACCTTTTCTCCATCTACCAAGACGCTATCTATTGGTGGAGTTGTGAGGATTTTGGTCTTCTTTACACGGGGTTGTAATCCATATCCAAATAGATGTTTGAGATAATTCAGAGGACAAAACAGACTAAAAACCTACCCTCCTGGAACTTACAATCTATCAACGAGAAATAGGAGCAATAAATATAAACAACTAAGATAGTATACAGTATCCAAAAGGCAGACTAAAGAATTGATGCATTCTGATTGTGCTGTTGGCAAAGAATGTTGACCATATAATGGATTACCAAAAGAAAAAGTAAATCAGTCTTAGAATAAATATAACCAAGATGTTCCTTAGAAGTGAGGAGAGAGATACACATTATCAGCAAAGAATAATTACTAGGAAAAAAATACCATGTTTGTTTAAGTAGAAGGTGAGTGAAAATAAGAGAAATCCTCAAGGGAATGGATTGATGCCAGCCACCACATTATTATAAAAATTACCAATAGCCATCAAGATGGTTCCAGACTGGGCAATGCTGCATTTTATTACATGTGCGGTTGTCATGATTCAGAGCTGATGCAACAGCAACTAACAAGAGGTTGACCTTCTAGCAGATAGTAAGTAAGGGCTGTGTAACCTGGCTCACTGTCGTTTACTCCATAGCAGTGAGTTTGGATTTTGGTTGAGAAGAACTCTGTATGTGTGCTAATGGCGACAATACGCACACACTGCTGAAGGAAGGGAGTTAGGAATGTGTCTAAATGAGTGGAACAGGTAGCAATTTTTAATTAGTGGGCAATTCACTCACTGCCATAAAGTAGATTCTGATTCATAGCGACCCTATAGTAGGGTGGACATCGCTAGGATGCTGATCTTGGATAAGCGACTTGAGCAAGGTGAGAGACTGAATTAAGTAGGCGATATGTGCATCACAGTCACCTTGGGAAGAGCACTCTTGGGAACAGGCCCAGCAGAGTCTCACAGAGTGTGTGAGCCTGGCTTTAATATTCAGTGATTTCCAACAGACTAAGCAACTACAGTATCAAGAACCCCGATAACTTATTTTAGACATTTCGTTTCTCCTTCTCGGAGCCCTGGTGGTGCTGCCGCATAAGTGTTAGGCAGCTGAAATCGCAAGCTTTGTGGCTCTAGATCATTAGCTTCTCTGAGGGAGAAGGATGAAGCAATTGGATTCTATAGAGATTTACTGCCCCAGAAGCCCTGCATAGGATCACGATAAGTCAGAATTGATTCAATGGCAGTGAGTTTAGTGAGTTGTTTTTTTTCACTGCTCCTCCAGGTTTTCTTTGTTTTAGAAGCAGGTCGGCACTCTCTTTTTTTCATTTCCATATGCTTTCACCTGCTTCCCCAACAGCGGATTGAAGTGTCATCTTTTCCACAAGGGCCTTCGCAGATCTCGTTTTCCTCTGCTCTGGTGCGGCAGAAACTTTCACAGTAAAAAAATAAATTTTTATAAAAAAAAGATTGCAGTTGAATAAAATAAAACCCTCAAAAACTGTAATTCTCATGGGCTATTTTTATTGAAGTATGCATTATTTCAGGTAGAAATTAAGTAATGGAAAGATGTATTGTTTTGTTTAAAAAAACAACCCTTTACATGCTAACATAAATAACATACTTTGGGGAGAAAAAACAAAACTGGTTTCTACAACAAGAAAATAAATCGAGAAGTGATATTTTACATGCTAGAATATCTTTAATGGCTGGCTGAATAGAAGACAGCTGGGTTCTCATATGCATTTCTAGTCAGTCTGTTCCAACCTGTTACATGGGTGGAAGGACATGAAGAGGATCCAGATTTACACAGGTATGCAGTTGGAAAAGGGAGAAGTATTGTGACAGCTTTTTCAGGTAAGTGTGTGTAGTTTCCTTTCACTACATTCAAAGTGAGAAATTTCTTTAAAGTTAGTTGTTATGTGGAAATTGAAACGATATGAATGGATTTTGTCTATTTTGTAAACTTGCAAAACTTATGAAATAATGAGAGTATAAAAAGCAAATGAGGTCATAGTATTACTGTGAGATTACTTTTGATTCCAGGGTCCTCTTGAAGGAAATACGATAGGCACCTTAACCACAGTATGAAGGTTTAAAAAGAAGAGAAAATTTCCATGAAAATAGTCTCAAAATAGGATATCACATGATGAAACCGTGAATTTAGGGGGTTTCCCGAAGGTTTTGCTTTAGTAGCAAGCAGGATGAAACAACAGACAAATCCACAGCCAAAGGTACTGTTCTCAGCCACAGGTAACATGTCAACTCACCATCTAGAATGACAAGGAAGGACTCTCCCCCACACCCTCCCAGGATGGTCCTGACGGAGCTAGGAGTGAAGAGATCCACCAGTAGTCTATACTGGAAGGCAAGTGGTGTTTCCGATTCTAATGTGCATCAAAAGCACACGGTGGCGAAAGGAGAACGGTGGTCCAAGGCGAGGGAGGGTGTGTGAGTGTGGACTCTGAGGGTTTGATGAGTTGGCCTCCAGTATTGAATGAAAAACTGATAATCTGTAATGTAAACCCCCACCTAAGTTACAACTTTAAAAACGCTAACCAATAAAATCATACGAGGGTCTTGTTACAAGGTAGATTTCAGGTTAGCAGGTCAGACGTGGGGCTGGGATCCTGGGTGTCTCACAAGCTCCCTGCTGATGCTGCAACGGTTGGCCCAGGCACCACACTTGAGTAGTAAGGATCTAGGGGATATTTAAGTGCTCTGATTGACTCTGTACTTTGATCTCATTACCAAGCACACCACTATCGAGTATCAAAGCGTGCTAAACTTTGTGTCAGGAGATTAGGGCCAGATACGCCACCACATACAGAAATGACAGTGGCATGTGAGAGCAGCCCAGTGGTCCTTAACTAAGGTAATAATGCACCCTGATGCTTAGTCTCTCCACCAAACCTACTGCCAAAAACCTCCAGTGCCTTCCTACTTTGATAAATGCAATTCCGGCTCCTGATCTTCATTCATACAACCCCGAACGTCTGGCCGCTGTAGACTTCTCTGACATTAGCTGTTATCACTTCCCTGACCTCACCCACGTGCAGTCCGGGTGACATGCTTCCAGTTCCATAATGCACTTGAATTCTCGGGTTCTTTGGTGGTGACCTGTCAAGTAGGCCTTTTAATCATTTATTTAGAGTACATCAGATACACTAACTCCAGAAGGGATTTTACACTAGTTTACTTAGTCAATAAATACACCAAAGACGTGCTAAAAAATGAAGAAATGTTTTTTTGGATTAAAAGAAACCAAACCTATTTAATCAGCAAAAACCTATTGTGTACATACTATGTTCCAGAAACCCCCTGAGTAGTGTTTACAGCTCTTGGCTGCTGACCCAAAGTGGAAATGTTCAAGATCACTCAGACATACCTCCGTCAAAAGGGCTGGAAATCTACTTCCGAGGTATGAGTTACACAGAACCCTATGGCGCACAGCGCTACTCTGACCCACCTGGGGCCGAGAGGAGTGGGATTGCACGGGTGGCAGCTGCCTTTCACTATGTGCCAGGCAGGGTTCAATAATTGAGAAATGCCAATAAACAATGGCTTTTACATTTCCCAAGTGTAGCTTCACAACTAGACGAACAAGTAACATCATGATAAATGGAGAAAAGTTTGAGGTTGTCAAGGATTTTGTCTGCTTGGATTCACCATCAACGCTCATGGCAGCAGTGAAGAGATCGAAGGATGCACTTCTTTGGGTAAATCTGCTGCACAAGACCTCTTTAGAGTACTGACATGCAAGGCCTGTGACCTTGAGAACTAAGGTGTGCCTGACTCAAGCTATGGCATGTTCAATTGCTTCATATGTCTGTGAAAATTGCACATTGAATAAGGAAGATTGATGAAGAATCGATGCCAATAGTAAAATAATTTAACAACCAGTCCACTGTCCTAACGAACATTTTCAGTAGAAAAAAATGATATACTGAAGGGTAGTGTGTTGTCTTGTGTAGTTAACATTTAAATCAGAACAATAAGAGAGGTATATAAACTAGATTGTTATGAGTTTTAAAATAATAATGAAAACTTATTCTAAAATACCTAACACAAATAAAACTAATATTTATGGTATTTCCATGTTGCTTCTTGATTGGCCTCCTCACTTGTAATATTCTTCACCTTTATCTGACCATCATCGACTATGTGATTTGTCCTTAAACATCTTTCCACTGTAGGACTAGGATCATATTCCTTAGAGGTAGGCCAATTAGACAACAGTCATTCTGTTTGATACATTAGAAGAAGGTAACTTCTCTTCTCTGGACCTGTTAGGTTCATCTTTGAAAAACTCCTTTTCATTTCTGCTGAACTTGCAGCAATTGTTTTGACAATTCAGTGATACCTTGGTTGTTGTGTTAGTTTGGGTAGACTAGAGAAATAAAGTCATAGACAATCATATGTGTATAGGAAAGAGCTTTATATAAAGAATAATTGCACATTAAGAAAATATCCCAGGCAGTCCAGGTCAAGTCCTTAAGTCTGATATTAGCCCACATGTCCAGTACCAGTCTGTAAATTCCCCTTCAGATGCATGCAACACATGCAATGATGCTGAGTGCAAGGTCACAGGCCAGTGTGTGGAAAGTCTTGTGTGTCCAGTGGTGGTGGAAACATCTTCCATGCTGACAGGGTCTCCACATGGCTCCTTCAGCTCCAGGGCTCTAGCATAACTCCATTTGTCTTCTCAACAGGAATATCTTGCAGGAAGTGTCTGTGTGTCCTACCTCCAATGAGCTGTTTATCTCTTTAACACCTCCAAGTGAGGTCATCAGACTGCAACCTGATTGACTGGCTAACCTCCACCCCTTAACTCTTAATAGTCTGAAGTTGACAATAGATCATGTAACTACCACAGTTGACAAACTCAATTTGTTTCAAATTCGTGTTCAAACATCGAAAAGCTCAAGAATGGGACATAGTTTTTCCATAAGAAATAATGGAAAAACCTAAGCATTGGTTCTGAGGCCCCCAGATTACACTTAAAAATTCATAATGAGGCTTTTAGTTTTCTCAAATACCACTGTCTTAGATATGCTTATCATCAAATTTTTCTGATTTATCTGAATTAACAGTAACTTTTCAACCTCTTAGATGGTTGGGGTTCTTTGTTTTGTGGTTAAGAATTTCAAACCTTTCACTGCTTTCAGCTACTTTAATCACATTCCCCCCACATGCCATCCCCAAAAGTTGGTAATGGAGTCTTATCAAGGTTATATTCAACTGTCAAATCTGACCAGCAGTGACCTGAGTCAAAATTTGCAGTGATTTCTTTCTTTAACTCTATCATAGTTCTCACAGATTTTCTCTTGGCTTTATTGCTGGTGTCACTAACTTCTTTCGCGCATGGCTTCATTATTTTATGGAAAAAATAGCACAAAATACCCCCATAATGATGAATCTTATAACACACTAACTCAAGCACTATACGAGGGGGTACCCTCCCAAAATACAGATTTATTTTTTTAAAAGCTATGCATTTAAATTATTTTACAAAACAACCTTATCACCTGACTGCCACAAATCAGCTCTTTTTTGTAGCACACTGTTAGGCAATCTTTTTAGAACTTCTAAATAGAAAACTTGATTAACAGTCTGGCCTGGTGGAAGGAACTCCAAAGGCACAATCCCCCTCACATTAAAAAAACCAAACAAACACATGAGCATCTTCTTGATCTTTGATTTAACTTGACAAGCTTTTTTAAGGGGAGGTGATGATGACGTCTTCCACTGGCTTGATTGATGTTTGCTTTGAGAGTCGTAAGAATAACACCTTCTCTCCTAACCAGTAATGACCTTGGAAAAAAGTCTGGGTTGCTTTGGTGCTGTTCTTTCAAAGAATGCCATTTCCAGTTGATGCTCTTTTTTCCTGGTCAGTCAGAACTCGAGGCACAAGTGTTACAGCGACCCTTCTCAATCCCAAATTCTCCATTAAAATCTGCTGGAACGAGCTCCAAGAGAGTCCAGATAACTTTATCATCTCTTCAATGGAATGTCATTGGTCTTTGAGCACAAGTGCATGCATTTTGTCAACATATTCTCCCATTCGGGAAGTTGATGGACATCTGGAATGAGATTTGTCATCAATCAACATTTCACCGTTTTGGAAAAGAGAAAACCACTTGTATGCTGGAGTTTTCTTCATAGCATTGTCCGTGTAAGCTGTGTTTAAAATCACATCAGTTTTGCTGGAATTTCTCCCTAGCAGGAAACAATTCCATAGCTGCATGCTGTTTGCTTCAATGGGCCATCACAAAAAAAGAGGTTTGAGTGAAACTGCTTTTACAAAAAAATTCACTGTGACCAGAGAGAACCTTCCAAGGTGACACCACTGTGTGCACTAAATCAGAGAAAGTTCCTCAATTCTTGCCTAGAGGGACAAAGGCATACAACGCAAGCTTGCCTGGTAGAGTTTTTTTCCCTTTTTTTCTTTGGAGGGGATGTACCCCTCTTATGTTGTTGTCTGAGCAAGAGGAGAACTTAGACTGAAGCGTCACCCTTTTGGGTCCACAGTGAAACCGGATGCATGACTCACTCTCACTTTTTCATGTCGGATTTTTGGTTTGATTATCCAGGAAAGTTATGAATACCAAGTAGGTTTTTTTTTTTGGTGGAACTTTGGTGTTTGAGTAGTGGAAAGTTCAATCTTGGAACCATTGAACAACCTAGGTATCAGTGTGATTTTAGCTCTTTGAACACTTTCAGGAATTACATACTTCATAATATTTTGTGGGAACTTGAACAGTAACACAAAGGTGAAACAAATACAGTGTGTAACCCTCTGGTTGTTAGGTACTTTTTCTCTTTACATTTTATGGTTGTTTACTGAAGTAACAAATGCAAGGAAACAAAAATGTAGTATTTTATTAAAAGTATGAGTTTTATGAAATGAAATAAAAATATTACAGGCATAGTTTCTTCTAAATTTTTTAACTTATGGACAGATTAAACATTACTATAGGCGTTTAGAGGATCCGCTGCTCAAAAAAATGTTACGAAAGGATATCGAATGTAAATCTGTGATTTTTCAATTGCATGGTTGCTGAGAGCCACCCACCTTTGAAGGAACCTTGATTACAAGTGCCATTTTAACAACTGGCTCAATAACTTCAACCCAAACTTAGGGGTTGGTTTTGGCTAACCAAAGCTACCAGCTGAGTCGCACCACTGAGCGATGTGTTTAAATTGTGGTGCTGGCCAAGAAAGTTAAGTACCACGGACTGTCAAAAGGACAAACTCACCTCTCTTGGAAGAAGTAAGGTCAGAGTTCGCCTAAGAAGCAAGAACGGTAAGATTTCATCTCATGTATTTGGGAGTGTTTTCAGGAGAGAAAAGTTCCTGGAGAATGACATCATGCTTGGTAAAACAGAGGCGCAGTGAAAAAGAAGAAGGCTCTCTATGAGATGGATTGACACAGTGGATGCAATAACAGGATCAAGTATAGGAACAATTGTGAAGATGTCACAGGACTGGACAATGTTTTGTTCTGTTGTGCTTAAGGTCTCTATGGTAGGAAGTGATTCAATGGCACCTCACAACAATAAGAACAGTTTAGCTTCCAGCTGTATGTGCAGACAGAAGCCAGTTCACAGAATAAATGAGTATATTGTTTGGCACAATAAAGGTGGTAAATGCTATTGGAAAGGTAGATCAGAAAAAGAGAGACAGAAGAGAGAAATCCAGAGGGGAAGAGAGAATGTGACATGAGCGTAAAGACCAGGTTGGGTGGAGGAGTTGTCAGTTCGTTCAGATGATGAGGAGAAAGGACCACAGTACAAAGACCCGTAGGCTATAGGACAGGTGAGCCTGATGGGCAAGGAACAGATGAGCAGCCAGCTAAGCATGACGGGAACAGAATAGGACCAATGGGGACCAGTTTGTGTATGTGCATGCATTTTTTTGGTTTCTGCCAGCTGCTGTAGACTCAGTTATAACTCACAACGACTCCATGTGTTGGAGAGTAGAACTCTGCTCCATTCTATTTTTGTCACTGTCACTTTAGGAGCAGATTATCAGGTCTGTTTTCCAAAATGCCTCTGGTTGGTTTCTAACATTTTGCTTGGTAGTCAAGCAATTATGAGCTTGAGCTGTCTAGGAACATTCATCATGAACCATATCTACTATATCATACACACACACACACACACACACACACACAACACACATTGGCAGGAATTACTATATATATCTTCTTAAAAGGTAAGAGTGGATTATAGAGAAGAGCAAACACCAAGCCCACGATCACTGGGATGATTCTGGATCATAGGACTCTATATAGGGTGCTCTTTTTGCTGACCTGCTGCTTCATCCAGCCTGATGTCCTTTCCCAGGGACTGGTCCCTCCGGGAACATAGCAGAGTAGAATGACTCCCGACGGGTCCTGAGGTTGTAACCTTGACTGCAGCACAGTGTCTCATGTTCCTGTCTGCGTTGGAGCAGCTGGTGGATTCCGCCTGCTTATCTTGTGTTCCGGCGGCCCCTGGGTAACTGATTCCTTCACCAAGGCTTCTCATGGCACTGGACTCCTCCAAAATAGCTGGAGCTCTAGTTTTCTCTGGATCTCGTTTCTACAGTGATTAATTCTAGAGACGAATCTCTTTAGCACTTCTTGTTTGGTTGTTAGGTTATCTCAAGTCAGCTCTGACTCATAGTGACCCTGCACAGAACAGAGCAAAGCACGGCCCAGTTCCGCACCCTGCTACAATCATGGCTGTATTTGAGCTCATTGTTGTAGCAACTGGGACAATCCAGCTCCTCTTCCTTTTTTTTTTTCTGAACCTCTGCTTTTTAAAGATATTATCCATCCTGAAGCATGACAAAAGTATGTGAGATAAAGTACTTCTTCTAATCTGTAAAATGTGATTTTTTTTAACGATGATTTAAATTGTATTGGCAGGAATTACAAAATCAGATGAAATAGATTTCAATAAAGTAACCCAATAACCCAAATTATTGGGTTTTCTGCCTACAGTTCAGGGAAGACGGATTAGAGAAATATTTGACCTTTTTAACTAACCCTTATTCCCACCCCCATAAGAGAACTGCTTTCTGCTTTAGCTAAATGAAGAAGTTACTTTGACAGAGATTTTGAAAAATTAATTACTGTGGGCCTGCCATACGTACTGTAGGTCGTCTAGTGGCCTCCCTGTGGGGGTGGTTAGGTACCGTAGAATCTGTCCCAACTCCCAGTGACTCTGTGCCGAGCACAATGAATGACTGCCCCGTCCTATTTCATCCTCACAGTTGTTCTTGTGTTTGAGCCATTCTTGCAGCCACCGTGTCCATCCATCTCATTAAAGACCTGCTTCTTTTCCATTGGCCCTCCGCTTTAGCAAGCACGATGTCCTTCTTCAAGGACTTTTCCTCCTGATAACAGGTCCCAAACACATGAGACCCAGTCCTGCTATCCTTGTCTTTAAGGAGCACTCTGGCTGTACTTCTTCCAAGACAGATCTGTTTGCTCTTTTAGCAGCCTTTTCAGTTACTTTTTATTTTTCAGTTTTCCACAGCAGGCCCTGCTCCAGCCGTGAAGACCCAAATGCTCTCCGGCATTGCCTCTCAGCCCCTGGCAGGTAAATGCATTCCAGCTAAGAACCGCTGATTTAGAGAAAATGTCCTTAAAGTTCAGCTCCATATTACTTAGTAGAAATATAACTCAAACTACATATGTAAAAAGACATATTAATAGCCACAATAAAATGAGCAAGAAAAAACAGGAGAAATTAATCCAAATGGCATCCAATATAGTGCTTTTATATTTTCAAAACCATATGTATTGACTACTCGATTGGACAGAGCAGGCTTATCAAGTTGGGGTTTGATTAAAACACAGATGGCTCAGCCTCACCATGTTTGCATGTGTTTTATTGACTATACAAAGCCATTTGGCTTTGTGGATCATAACATACTGTGGATAGCCTTGAGAGGAATGATAATTCCAGAACATTTCGTGGGCTTGTGCGGAACCAGCACTTGGATCAAGAAGCAGTTGTTTGAACAGAGCAAGGGAATATTGCATAGTTTAAGATCAGAAAAGGATGTGCATCAGGTTGTATTCTCTTACCATCCTCATTCAATCAGCATGTTGGTGGTATGGCCATCAAGCTAGCTCTGACACATAGCAACCCCTTGGATCCATTGTCAACTCTTTGGATGCATTTGGATATTTGGATATATTGTCAGAAGAGACCTGAAAGTCTCTGGAGGAAAACGTCATGTGTGTTAAAGTGGAAGGGTGGTGAAAAAGAGGAAGGCCCTCAATGAGGTGGATTGACACAGGGGCTGCATCAATGGGCTCAGGCATAGGGACAATTGTGAGGACAGCAGAGGACCAGACAGGCTTCCTTCTGCTGGGCATAGGGTTGGAATCAATAGCACTTAACAAGAATAACACATAGGGTATCTGTGTCCCAACCAGCTTGACATCACCTTCTCACTACAACAGACCCTGCCTCTAGGCCACTTGCTTCAGTAGGTTCTCAGTGCGACCAATGAGTTTGCATTGTTGACCAGTTTCCACTTGATGGAGAAGGCTGCCAGCCTGAGCTCACACTTAGTGAACTACTGCCATGAAGAGTAGTTATTCAAAGCGTGCTCTCTTAACCGACATCTCCTGAGAATGTACAAGAAATGTAGAAGCCTAGTTCTCACTCCACACCTACAGTACTGGGACCTGCCTTTTAACAAGATCACTCATGAGTTCAATCCCAATAGAAGTTGAAGAAACCCTACCTCAAAGCACAGAACTTTCCAGAGCAAAACCAGTATCCCTTTGATTTGTTTCCTTCCTAGCATTTTTCTCAGTTGAAGCCACTTTGTAAAGTTTCTTTTCGTTTGCTTATTTATTTATTCATTCTGTTCAGCATGCTATGTCCAGGGCCTGGAATAGTGTCTTACACATAATGGGCACTTAAATAAACATCGATGGAATTACAAATCCTATAGAAGGAGACCATCTGTCAGTTCACTGTGCTTGTTGGCTTACAAGTGCTGCGATCCTGGAAGCTATGCCATTGGTATTTCAAATGCCAGCATGGTTATCGATGTGGGATATATTTGAAGCTTCCAGACACAGAATAGTTTGGTGATAAATTTCTGAACATTAGCCGATAAAACCCTATGTACCATAATCAATTGAGTGCTGCAAGCCCTCCCACCACACAGAGACTACAGTAATGGATGGAAGCATCATAATTGTGAATATTTAATAGAATTGGACACATTTAATTCTATTTTACATGGGATTGTTATGAGTCAGAGCCAATTCGATGAGAAAAATGAACCACGAATAACAGGAAGTGGGTCAATGGTTAGATACATTCTGCAGTTTTAGAAATTTAAAAATAGATGTAGTTGGAAATCACTTGAATCATGGAGTTCAGGAACCAATTGGCTGCCTTTGTGGGCATGAGAGAGTGAATGGTTTTCCCTGTGACCTTCCTCTGTACCCAGAGAACATGAGTGATTCATGTTCAAAGAATTGCCTTGAGGGAGGCTGGTCTTGGGCTGCTTTGTCAGATTCCTCTTAATGGGCAGAGGTATGGGGCTGTTCTACCTGTCTGTGACATCACACACCATCCAGGAAGTACACCTGTCATGACCCATAGAGTGAGCAGGGCTGCAGGTGTTCTCCCCCTGCCGTAGTGTAAGCCTCTCCACACCCGTGACCAGTGGGCATACCAAAGGGATCACCTTCAAATGGACTCCTTTCTGAATCACCGGAGATGCTGTATTACAGAATGGAAACTGGATTTCTAAAGGCAATGTCTGATGTTGCAACCACTCTTCTTTGACTGTTGTGTTGCCTGTCAGTCTTCAGGAGGTTTAAACAACCTGTTTCCTCCTTTCCCCAAAATCCCACCTGCAAGAGATTTGATTGCAGTGCAATGTGATGAGTGAACCATGTGGATAGGCAGCTAGAAGCCTTGCTTTTATTTTTTTTAATTTTCCCTCACGTATAAAGCTAACCTCTGTACTCTTAGATCAGTTTGAGTTTCTAATGTTTTTAATAATGAAATGGTTTCTTTATAAATTTCATGGAAAAATAAAGTAAACTTCGTGCCCTCTCCTTGCTGCGATTTAGTGTTTATTAAGTGTGAGCTAATCAATTCATGAGATCTGTATCTTAAAGTACACCAACAACTGAAGTAGACAGAAAGATGAAGCAATTAGTGGTAACTTTTAAAGGAAGTAAAAAGCCAAAGTGCGCGCGTGCGTGCGTGCACACCCCTCCCCCACACCCCCACCCCCATCCCCCACCCCCACACCCCCACCCCCACATACACACACACACACACACACACACACCAGCAATGCTGAAATACACAACCATCTTATAATCTTATCTGAAATTAACTTCATTGCCTCCTTTCTTACTCGCTTTCTTTCTGCTCCTGTCAATCTTCTGAAACAAGTGAGACCGTGCCAGGGTAAAAAGTCTATCTTGTGGAAGGATTAGCTTCACTAACTTAGAATCAATAACATTGACTAAGCTCCTAAACTTGATTCTTGCAGGGCAAGAGTGGCCTATGGCTGGGAGCAGAAAGACAGGCCAGCGTGGAGTACAGCAGCTGACTGGGCTGGCTTCCACTCAGTGTTCACCTTGCCCTTCGACAGATGCATTTCACTGTTCTTTAGTTAAAGACTGTGTAAGTTTAAGTTGGCTGTTTAATCATTTTAATGTGCAAGTTATTTCACACAAATCTGATCAGAGATTGACGGGGAATGTTTGTGGTAGGTAATTTCTGTCATCCATTGTTCATTCAAAGGTGAGGCCTGTCTGTACTTGTGATAGAAACGGCTATCTAATCTATGAAAATATTTATCAGGAAGTCAGCAAGTGTGGAGGAGATTAGCTCCAATGCGCTTGGTGCATTCGGGAGGTTTGGACAGAAGCCATTTTTCAGGACTTCTTCAGAGGGAATAACTGTGTATGGATCTTTGAATAACAGCTGCTCCAGGCCTCTCAAGTGAGCGGAAGATCATCAGTTTTGCTCCACTGCCCTTTTCTCTGACTCCCTTGGTTTGTCCATTCAGATGCGGAAACAACCTTGCTCTGAGTCTCCAGGTTACGTTGTGTAAAAACCCAGGTCGATCAACATCGTCCTTCCCTGGGGGCATCAATAGTGACCATGAGAGTCCCGCGTGCCAGCAATGGCTAGAACCAAGGGGAGGAGCTCTCTGCCGGATCAACGGCTGCTGCTTATACAGAGGAAATAACAACGAAAGAGCAGAGACCCTGTCAAACCACAGAGGTAGGAGGCCAGCGCGCTAGTTGCGAAGGCCTGAGAAGAGAAATACAAGATTAAATTAAAATGAAGGATTGAAAAGTCAGATGTTGATGGTGCATAGCAGCAAATTATAGTAATAAGAAGCCTCATTTGAGATCTTTATTGCTTTAGAGGTAGCAAGCGCCTTTCTATGTCCTCTCATCCATCTCTATGCACAGGCTTCTCCCCACCGAGGGGTGGAGAGGTTAAGGGACTTAACGACTCACTAGCTCACTCAGGGACGGGATTAAAGTGAGAGCCAGAACTTTGTTTCTGAGTTTCCATCGAAAGTTCTTCTGAACTTCTATTTCGATGACCACGGTGGGAAGTGATTAGCATTTCTAAGTGTCTCACAACCATTCTAAGAAAACTCCATCTAGCTGACATTGGAAATGTGATGTGCAACATCGGTCTCTTCTCTTTAAAAAAGGAGTGAATAAGTCAACTTTGGCTTAAGTCTTATTTACCTTTTGCTTAAATTTTCATTTCATAATTTTCGGCAGAAAATTCTTTATGGAGCAAAATGAAGTGGATTGTGACTTTACCTTTCGTAGCTATTGAGTAGCTATTGATGCTCTTTAATTCTTTTCTGACTACCAACTATAGTCATTTATAAAGGCTTTCCTTTCACACATAAGATAGTTGCCATTTCTTATGCTTCTCTTTTCCAAATATTTTACAGGTGATATCATGTCTTTCATTCCCTGTTGAAACAAATTACTTAGGGGTACGTTTTCTGTTGGAACTGGAATTAATCTGTAACCAAGCTGAAGGCAAAGAAGATAAAATTAAATGCATTGTAGCATTTAAACAATGCATCATTGTTTGCTAAGAACGCATTAATGTTTTTGAGTATTTGTGAAACAGTATGATCTCTAAGGTGCCTATTTTGTTACACACATATTTTTTTGTTCTGGCTATTAACAGCGAGAGTGATCTTTCCAGAACTATACCTACTGATTTCCAACAACACTGGGACAATTATTTGCAGCAGGCAATGACAAGGATATGCTGATTGGCCCAGGCACCTGGTCTGTTCAGTCAAGCTGTGAAAGTGTCACTGTGAGGCTTTCTATATTGTTGTGGGACATTGAGGCAATTTTTAAACATAGCAAACTATATAAAAGGATGGACCTGATCCATGCAGTCTCTTTGGGTAGGAATAGATCAGGTTTTTTTAAATCTTAGGAGGGAACACTCCCCCAAACACCAGAATTGTTCTGGTGGGGAGTGGAGCTTTCATAGTACTCATTTTCCTGGTAGGTGGGAACAGAACAACTCTCTCAGAGGTAGTGCACTCAGTGGCATCTCCTGGGAAGGTTCTCTCTGATCAGGTGAATTTTTTCATAAATGCAGTTTTGCTCAAACCTCATTTTTTTGTGATGACCTATTTAAGAGAACAGCGTGTGGCTGTGAAATTTTGTTTCCTGCTCAGGAAAAATGTCACAGAAACTAATGGGATGTTGAACACAACTTATCAGGACAGCACTATGGGAAAAACTTGAGTGGTTTTTTTTCATTTGTTTCAAAAAAGGTGAAATGTCAATTGTTAACAAGCCTTGTTCTGTATGTCTGTCAATTTCTTGAACAGAAGAAAATGTCAGCATATTTGGAGTCCATTCAACCAGGTCAGACTATTAATCAAGCTTTCTACTTAGAGGTTCTGAAAAGATTGCTTAACAGTATGGGACAAAAAAGGCCTGTGACAAACAGGGTACTGATTTTGCCACCATGACAATGCAGCTGCTCATGCAGTCTTCTCAGTGAGCCAGTTTTGGACCCAAAACAGCATGCCTCTCTTGCTCCATGCACCTTACTCATCTAACCTTTCTCCATGCTACTTCCTTTCACTTCCATAAATGAAGAGGGACATGGAAGGACAATGGTTTGATGATGTAGAAGAGGTATAGAAAGACATGAGGGAAGTGCTGTCAGCTATCCAAACAGATGAGTTTGAAAAATACTTCCAAAATTGTAACCACACATCTAGAAAATATATTAAGTGCAATGGAGAGTGCTTTGAAATTGATAGGGTTATAAAAAATTTAAATACATAGTTTTTGGAAAACAATCTCTTTTGGGGGGCATACCTTCTCAGTTAGAGCAGCTGGTGGTTCAACCCATCAACCTTCCAGGGAGCAGGCTAGAACTTAACCATTGCAATACCAGGACTCCTGAGACAGTCTATGCTGTTGCTAGGTGCCATCAAACTACTGCCTGGTCCTGTGCCATCCTCACAATGGTTTCTATGCCAGATCCCCTTGTTGTAGCCGCAGTATTTGTGCATCTTGTGGAGGTCCTTCCTGTCTTCTGCTGCACCTTTACTTGACCAAGCATGACGTCCTGCTCCAGGGACTAATCTTTCCTGACAGCACGCCTGAGGTCCAGGATATGAAGTCTCACCATCGTTGCTTCTAAGGAGCATTCTGACCATACTTCTAAAACAGATTTGTTTGTCCTTCTACCAGTCCTTCTCAGTATTCTTCACCAGCACCAGAAGCACTATAGATGTTCTATAGGCATCAGTGTATCTTCCTTCACTCAGCCTTCAAAGTAAAAGCTGTACCTTGAAATTTCTCTTTCCCCATTTACAATCTGCTGGCACAGGTTTATTTTGTATGTTTTCACCCTGAATAACCTGTAGGGATAATGAGATCTAGATGGTTACCACTCTAACTAAAGCAGCACTTTACAGTAGCATTGACAGGTTTATTTGATTGAATTATCCAGGCTATTTGGTTGGCCTCTGACTTGGTTACAGGGCTCACGAGTCTGATTCTGTGCGAGAAGTACACGAGGGTTCTTCCTGCTGATTGTGACTCCCAGGTGAGAAATGCACTTAAGCAATCCACTGAGCATACAGCTGTGCTGCCTACTTGTCAGCCTTTACGAGGCAACTAAGATTAGGTACATATATGGGTTGGTAGGATGATCTTAGTCATGTATTCTTAATATAAAGAGTACAACTATAGCATCAGCTCCTTAGTCCTCACAAAGCAATGCTCTTCCTAGGACCACACCTTCCAGGAGCTTTATCCAGCATGGTTTCAAAAAGAAATAGTTACCTGGTTACACTTTTAAGTGACTCATTCTTTTTTTTTTTTTTTTTTTTGCTGAGCTTTAAGGATAAGAATTCAAAGAATTTCATATGACATAACTTTTAATTAGATGACTGGGAAATACCACGAGTCACTCAAAGGGAAAGTAATGATAATGGTGTAGATGTACCACTATGTATAGAGAAATTAGTGGTAGATGCTTGAGTTTGAATGTCCTCTGTATTTCTTCTGTCCTCTGTATTTCTTCCTCTGTTCTTCTCATCAATGCAGCGTTTCCTAAACTTATATAATGATGAGGACCACCTGGAGGACCTATTTATTCTATCTGTGTGTTCGCCAATCCCGAGACAGTCAACTTTTTCATGACCTTTTTCAAAGTATGTTCCATCTTATTTTGTTCTCTAAAGTGAGCAAGATAAGTATTGCCATCTTCAGTTTTCAGCTAGCATGCTGTCAGCTGATCACCTACCTAATTAAGCCAACAATTCTTAAGGTGTACGTAGATCATCAAAGCAACCACAGACATTTGGAGTAGCGAGCATTGGAAATTCTTCTATAGTTTCAGGCCAGGTTGTTCTGAGAGCACATTACAGAGTACATATAACCTGCCATGTACATAGACTTTTTCGTCATTACATTATTCAGCTCTGCATGCCCTCAGAGTCAGACTGTAGTGGTATGCTGGGAAATCCATAAGGGATAGATTTGGTCTCTGAATGTCATAGGCAAAATCACATATACAAGGAGACATTTTTCTATTTCAACCCATCTAAGAGATTATATTTCAAGCAGAACAAGTTACTAACTCTAACAGAGGGTCACACCACTCCCTCAAATATATAGTTGTACAATAACCTGCATCTTGTCTCTTATTTGAGACTTAAAAAAGCAAATACCGGGCTCAACATGAGTGTTTAAAGGAAGCAGGAAAGGATCAAGAAATAGCGCCTACCAAGGGTACAACTTAAGTTTGGGATATTTTATTTGGGATTAATGGACAGATCTTGGTTTAATCTGAAAGATCAGGCCTATAGGAAGTGAGAAAAGAGTGAGAAATAACAATTAATAAGAGACCTCATCAAAGTGGAGGAAAGTCCAAACCAAGTGACTGCAAGTACCACCTATTTGGATAGAGCTGGATCTCCATCTTTCAACCAAGGCTCTTTGGAGACGGCCACTCTTAATGAAGCGTGGCTTAAAGTAGGGAAATCGTTTGGGACCTCCATGGAGGTATAACACATTTTAACGTTTACCCAGAATTCAATGGATAGACTATTATCCATTCTGATATTAAGGAGAACAAACTTTCCCCTTTCACTTTGGTTGGTTTAGATGGGCAGCAGTCACACAGCTGGGAGGTGTGGGGTACAGCTTGCTATGGTTGTTAGATGCCATAGAGTCTGTTCTGATTCATAGAACCCTTATGCACACAGCACAAAACACTGCCTGGTCCTGTGACATCCTCACAATTCTTCTTGTGTTTAGTCCATTGTTGAAACCACGGTGTCAGTCCATCTCCTTGGGGAACTTCCTCATTTTCACTACCCCTCTGCTTTCATCGCTGCTTTCCAATGCTTTAAAGAGGTCTTGTGCAGAAGACTTACCTAATGCAATGTGTTTGGTCTTTTGAATGCTGCCTCCATGAGCATTGCTTGTGGATCCAAGCAAAACAAACTCCTCAACAACTTCAACCTTTTCTTCATTTATCATAGTGTGCACAAGGCACAGTTCACAGGTTGAGAAATGTTACAAAGCTGGTCAAGTCATTTGGCTTTGGCATGACATTTGAAACAGAATGCCCAAGAATATACACCACTGATCCTGTAGTGGAGAGGACGTGGGATTTAATAAAGAGTAAATGCTATGTGTTAAGGACACCCATTAGGCAGTTCCAACTGATTGTATCATGTGGGACCCATGGTTCCTCAATTATAGAAAGCATAAATCTATACGAAACATTTGCCCATCTATGTTTAAGCCTTGACTACTGACGACTTTGATCTACAGATGATCTGGGAGTGACCTGAAACTATCACTGGTTGCCAGCTGTAACCATTAGACTTGGGAAACTTCGGTCTTAGGGATTTCAGGAGGCTGTCTCCTGGGGCTTGGGTTCTCTTATGTCCTCTTAGTGAACACAAAGGCTTAGATAGATACAAACGAAATGGATGCAAGAAGCGATCTAGAGATTTCTGAAGTTGATGTAAAATGAATCATCTCACTCTAATGATCTCCTAACCCATCTAAAATGAACACTAACAAACAGAAATGAAACTAAAGGAAAGGCAAAACTGAAGATAGCTAAAAAAGTATCTCCTCGTTCTGGGTTCCTAATCTCCATTGCTACTAGTCACCTACTTACGCACCCACCTCAGAAGTCTGGATGTTTAGCTTGACACCTTTCTCCCTTGGGCTTCACGTCCTTCACTCTTCGTATCCTTGACATTTCAATCCCTAAACATGCACGTTTTATCCTCTCTTCTTGCTATTCCTATTGTCGCTGTCTCACATCAGGTCTGATGATATTTTGCTTGGATTATTTTAAAGGCCTCCTTTCTGGGTATTCCTTAATGATTTAATGAGGAAATAACACATAGAGACTGCATACATTTTTTCCAGAGCTAGATCTGTGGCCATGGACTGTAGTTGAATTCAGAGAGCATTTAGTAGGCCCTTCTCATCTGCAGAGAGGTCTTTGGGTGACACAAATGGTGCTCAACTCCTAACCTAAAGACGGGCAGTTTGAATACTCCCACTCACGCTGCAGAGAAAAGGCCTAGTGATTTGCTTCCATAAAAATAATAGCCAAGAAAACCTCCGAAGGGGAGGACTTCTACTTTGTACACACATGCAGTTGCTATGGAGTCATAGTCAACTCCATAGCAACAGGGATTTCTCATCTGGGGTGAGTGAGGCACGAGGATCCTTTTAGTTGGGAGTGACTGCTGGAATCAACCCTGATTCCAGAATTCAAACAGAGCAGTATGTCCACAACACTACCTCGCCAAGCTCTTCTCCTTCCTAGTCCCACAGATCAGCACTGGCTACCTATTTGCATATTCTGGAAGTAAGGTCAACAACATGAAGTTATTCAAGTAATAATTGTTTTGCATTGAATATCGCTCCACTCCAAGTAGCCTATTAGAAACTGTCCACTGGCTAGATGGCTTTGAGGCTCATAGATCAAATAATTAATTTTAGGTAAAATGTGGTATGGAAACAGATACCTTTTCTCTGACCTGCAGGGTGAATGTTGGAAGTTTATATCTTCTAGGGCTCATTTGCTACAATATGAATATGCAAGAATTTGAAAGGAATATGCAAAATAATTCTTTTTTAAGAATATGCAAAATATGCAAAATGAAAAAAATATGCAAAAATAATTTCTTTTTAGAGGGATCAGTACAAGGCTGGTGACAGTGAGGTGGAGGATGAGGATATCCTAAATGTCTGACCTTTCCAAATGTTATACTACTCCATCATTTCTGACACCAACCAAAACTCTTTCCTTCTGTTTTCTCCCTCATGGTCCAGGTTCGGAAATTCATGGTAGAGTCTCACCGATCTCATGAATTGGAGATCTGGAGCGAGGTCCTTGGGTACACATATGGTTGGTAATCAACTACTAGCCTAAAGATTGGCAGTTTGAATGCTCCCACTCATGCTGCAGACAAAAGATGCCATCTTTGTGACCCCCCTTTCCCTGTGGAGTGCACACCGAATAGTGCTGTGTAACACAACAAGGAACACCTGTTATTGTCCTCGAAGACCCCCATCAAAGCCCTTGTTGGTGTTTGTTTCCCAACAAAAGTTTAGATAGTGAGCACGCAGATCACTTCTGCACATCTTCAGCAGGTCAAGTCTAGACTCAACTAGACCCTTGGCTTCTGCTTTTCTCAATTAAGCAGGCAACTGATGGTTTGCTTATTAAGGTAGCATCTTAAAACTGGAAATCATTCATATTTTAAAAATAATGGCTAATCTGAAGACCACCCTCTTGCCCAACAAGGAAACTAAAGATGGTGATCCAAGTGACACCCTCTAATAAAGTGGGAAGTAAATATATATCTCACCTTAATTTTGCCTCACTAACGTAACAGACAGCTCCAGAAGGACCTATAACCACAAGTGTGGAGGCATGGATTTACATCACAAAATGAAGGATTAAGACTAGAAGGGCCCATATGAAGTAATTAAAAGACTAATAATTGATACCTTTGAATTAGGGAGCTGGTGAATAATATAGACTAACACATGGACTTCCAGAAGCAATAACAAATCTCTCGTGGGAGAAGTACAGCCAGCATGCTACTTAGAAGCAAGGATGGTGAGACTGGGTCTCAGGTACTTTGGTGATGTTATCAGGCGGGATCATCCGTGAAGAATGCCAACAAGATTGGGAAAGCATAGGGCCAGACCTGTGGTGAGATAGATTGACACAGTAACTGAAAGAGTGGGCTCCAACATATTAGCAATTGTGGGGATAGTGCATGGCCAGGAATGTTTCCTTCTATTGTACAAAGGATCACAATGAGCTAGATCCAACTGGAGCACACCCAAGAACAACAACAGGAGGTCGCATTTAGAGCCCTTGAAGCAGACTGTAATCATGGGCAGCTTTTTTATAAAAATCATTTTACTTGGGGCTCATACAGCTCTTATCATAACCCATACATACTTCCACTGTGTCAAGCACATTTGTACATTTGTTACTATCATCATTTTCAAAACATTTTCTTTCTACTTGAATCCTTGGTGTCAGTTCCTCATTTTCTTCCCTTCCTCCCCCATTTATAAATTATTATTTTTTTCATTTCTTACAATGACCAATGTGTCCCTTCACCCACTTTTCTGTAGTCCGTCCTCTTGGGAGGGGGTTATACGTAGATCATTGTGATCGGTTCTGCCTTTTCTTCTCCCACATTTCCCTTACCCTCCTGGTATCGCTACTCTCAATATTGGTCTTGAGAGGTTTATCGGTCCTGGATTCCATATGTTTCCAGCTCTTATCTGTGCCCGTGTACATCCTCTGGTCTAGCTGGATTTGTAATGTAGAATTGGGATCATGATAGTTGGGGTGGGGGGTGGAGCATTAAAGAGCTAAAGGAATGTTGTATGTTTCATTGGTGCTATACTGCACCCTGACTGGCTCTCCTCTTCCTTGTTATCCTTCTGTAAGGGGATGTCCAATTGTCTACAGATGGGCTTTGGGTCTCCACTCTGCACTCCCCCTCATTCACTTGATATGATTTTTTTGTTCTGGGTCTTTGATGATTGATACATGATCCCATTGACATCTCATGATCACACAGGCTGGTGTGCTTCTATCGTGGAATTTGTTGCTTCTCAGCTAGATGGCCGCTTGTTTATTTTCAAGCACTCAAGACCCCAGGCACTATATTTTTTGATAGCTGGGCATCATCAGCTTTCTTCACTACATTTGCTTATGCAACCATTTTGTCTTCAGCTATCATGTCCCGAAGGTGAGCACCACGGAATACCAGATTATTAGATCAAAGTGTTCTTGCTTTGAAGGAGCACTTGAGTAGAGGCCCAGTGTCTGTCTATTATCTTGATACTTAACATAAAAATATATGTACACAGATCTATTTCTCTAGCATTACATATAAATATATTTACATATGCATATGCCTGTATTTAGACCTCTATTAATGCCCTTTGCCTCCTAGTTGTTTCCTCTATTTACTTTTACTTTCCTCTTGCCCCACTATCATGCCAGGCCTTCATTCGGGTTTCAGTAATTTCTCTCAGATACATTGTCCTTGATCAAGCCCTACCAGGCATCCTATTCCCTCCTTGCCATTGATTTTAGATCACTTGTTTCCTTGTCCTGGGTTTGTTAACACCTACTTCCTTTCCCCAACTCCCCTCTGCTATGTCACCCCAGAACTGTTAGTCCTATTGTTTTCTGCTCCAGACTGTGTACTCCACCTATCTTATCTAGATAAACATGTAGAGACCATAATAAGCACAAAAACAAGGCAGAGCAAAACAAAACAACAAAAGAAAACAAAAAAACTAAACAACAACAACAAATAGAAAAGCCTATAAATAATTCCAAGTCTATTTGTTGTTCTTTAGGAATGTTTTCTGGTTGAGTGTGGTGCCACACCCTGGCCCCAAAGTTTATTTTTGGGGTTCCCTGGGACTTCGTTGCTTTGCTTCCCTTGCTGCTCTGTTGCACGCCCTTAGCGTTTCTCCCTGTCTGATGGGGTCAGATAAGGCACAGTTACTGCACTGCGCCTCCACTGTTCCTCATAGCGATAGGGTCAGTGAGTAACATCTTATCTCATGGTGGGGCTGGTCCTATGGTCCTCTCTGTGCATTGGCTGCTCTGAGCAGGAATATCGTCCTCAGGGAGCAGTGGGGCAGGATGTGTTCCACTCTCTCTCCCTCTTTGTTTGCTCCTGTGTGCTCTGATCAGAAGCGCCACTTCTCTGATCTGCAGCATCAGTGTTGTCCTCCAGTGCATTCGCAGGTGGCGGGGTGGGGCGGGTGTCCACATGATTTGGATTGGGGCCAGCCCCTGCAGACCTCTCTATTGGTTCTTTCCTTCATGCCAACATGTTGCATTCATGTCTTGGTGCACTGGGTTGAAGTCTGGTCCCTCTCTCCCTCTCCTATGGAATTATAAACACCCTCCCAAGGGTTAAGGGTGCCAATTTTAATTTATACAAAAGTATAAATTCGGACATGCCAATGAATACTCTTTTTAAAGGGTAAATATTGAGAAAATTCTACTAATTTTATGTAGGAAGAAGAGCTTTACATGAGATGGCTTGGGCTATAGCAGCAGGTTATATCAGTAATCTGTAAGATCGCAGGAAAACTGCTTATTCATAATCAATAACTCCCCTTTTGTAAATAGGGAAAAATTTGATCACTTACTTGATAAGTTTATTGTGAAGATTAAATAAGAACTCACATACATTTCTTGGCAGAATAGCTAGCCTCCAAGATGCCAGCAAAGAATCATGGCATCATTATTCTTATTCATCAACCTAGGACGACCCCTACCTCAACCATTATCAACTTCAGTTATTCTAGCTTCTTTTTATGCTTCCAAAATGAAAATCCAGGTATTTTAAAGAGTTTTAGAAGAATACAACATTCTTAGGACCTGTTTAATATAAAATATATTCTTATGGGGGCAAATATTTAAAAACCAAAATATTCCAAGGAGTCCATACCATCCACCTTTCTCAAACATGGTTTTGCTCTCTTTTGGCAACCAAATTGCCAATTTCTCCAATTTACCCAGTTTACTCTCTTTCTCAGAGTAATATACCCTTGTAATATGTATTCAAGTAGGAGCAGTAAGGCACTTTTGCAATTGTTTTAAATCCAAAATTTACATGTATATTAATGTGAAGGATTATGGAACTTAGATTCTGACAATTTGATATGCATTTGCCCATTTTTATTTTCCTAAATTGCATCTAAAATTTGCTTTATATCTAGGCTGTAGTCCTGTGGAAAATGGCTCTAGTTTTTGTTACATATAACCTTGCTGGTTACTGAATTTATGTGGCAATGCAAGATATTCTCAGATGATAAAGAACTTGCTGAATTAAATTAAATTAAAAATATTTGTCCTTATAAAGAATGTTCTACCTTTTGCAAGGTCTAGGAACACTGAAATTAACTGATTTATTTTTAATGAGTCTCAAAAAACTGTCATTAAAATAATGTAGCAAAATCTTGAGGCAGAATTGCAATTTGAAAGGGATATTTAGGAGTTCCCTTTTGCCCCCACTAAACCACTGGTATGGTGGTGTAGTTGTGGCTCATTGCATTGCTAACCAAAGGTCAGGAGTTTGAAACCATCAGCAACTCCTCAGAAGAAGAATGAGGTTTTCTACTCCTGTAAAGCCTTGCAGTCTTGGAAACCCGCAGAACACTTTTACCCTGACCTGTAGGGTCTCCATAAGCAGGGAACAATTCAATGACAAGGAGTTTGAGGGTTTTTTTGGAAACCACCAAAACCAGTGATGAAGAAATCAAAGAATCATACCAACTTTTTCACTTTGATATTCACAGTGTAGGCAGGGTTGATGTGTGCATGCTCTGCTACAGGAATATGCGATTTTGGCAATGGTAGGGAATTTGATAGGTACTCGACTTTCACTTGAGGCTGCATTATCAGTGTGTGTATGCTCCCTCTGGGTGCTATGATCACTACAGCTAATGATTTGTAGTTTGCCTCTTCTTTGGAGATGTGCCCTTTGTCAAATAGGATCCATATTAAGGACAGTTATAGCGCCTACCCTAAGGAGCGGCCCATGATCAACGACTCATTGACTGTTGCAGTTACATAATCTCCTGTCAATGTGAGCAAAGAGGTGGAGTCTAGCCTGTCAACCAATGATGCCTCCTTATGGGCATGACCTTCTTCTGAGGATTCTGGGAACTCCTGTCTTGAGGCGGGGCACACGCTCTCTGCTTCACATTCTGTTGACAAGCCACACGAAACTGTGCTGATGGCAGCCAGAGCCCCGGAACTGGAGGAGCCACGTGGAGAGCTGCCTCAGCACTGAGATGCATCCACAGAACTTTTAACCCACTGGCCCGAGATCTTCCTGCATTCGGCATCATTGCATGTGTTATGTGAGCCTGAAGAGGAAGTTATAGACTGGTATCAGACATATGGGCTAATATTGACTTATGGACTTGATCTGGACTTGGTTGGGATGGTTCTTAGTATACAACTGCTCTTTGATGTAAAGCTCTCTCTTATACACACCAGTATACCTGGGTTTGTTTCTCTAGTCAACCTGAACTAACACACTGACACAGGGATTCTTAAAACCAACCCCCTTATGTTAGGGTGATATAACTGCACAAATCTATGTTCCAGTGTTCCCTGGGGGATCAGGCTTAAGTGGTACGCTGTCATTGGCAGTACACTGTCATTGTTGAGAAATACAAGGGAAGGAGAGGGAAAAGAAGGGGTCAGGCACTGGGGACATCATTTAGAATGGAATGGCTCGGTTACAGCCATGGCAAAAATCTTCTGAGGAAGAGTGACAGGCGTGTTCCCTGTTTACTCCATTTGGACCCCAATGTTCTCAACACTAACAGAGTCCATTTACCATTTTATCCTTTTGGATCCCAGGACTTTTCACCAGTGCTGGGCACAAGCCACAGAATCCCCACGGCTGCTCTCTCACTATAATATTTGATTCATGGCATTTAATCTTTAGATCTAATTAAGGGGCATGGCAAAGTTAAAAGACTGTGTTTTCTCCTCTTCTTTCTTTACTTTTGTCCACAATTTACCAAGATGAGTGGAAGGGAGGAACGAGTCACCATTGGCTATAGGAAGCCAGAACTCTCTGTTTCGTTTCTACCCCTTTCTTTGAAAATCAAACTATATTTTAAAGTTTATACCAAGTGCTATTTATAGCTCAAATTAATAATTTCCACAACTGTGGGAATTAACTACGGGAAGCAGGAATCAAGCAACCTAGTGGAGTTCACATAAATTGGTATAGCTTTAGGAACAGACGGGCGTATGTTCTGACTCCCCAAATGTGCAGTCAATTCTTGACACTAAGAGAGAATGGAGAATAATGGTTATCAATTAAGAAAACATCGGGACGCCCCCAAAGAGGCATGTTAATGTGATACAGCAGAGCGATGCCCGCCTCCCAGATGAATGTGCCCTCTCCTAAGTTGGAGAGCTGTACCAACATTACATGTTTCCAGGCTTTGTATTTTGAAAACAAGAAAAGTGATGCCCAGAGAGGGTAAGGGATGTGCTTTTTATTTTATATAGTTAAATCAAAAACCTAAATCTTTTACAATGGTGTTGATTTCAACTCATACAAACTCTACAAGACAGAATAGAGCTGCCTCTTTTGGTATCTGCGACTTAAATCTTTACGCGAGTGGGCTCATATGTCTGCCATGCAGCAACTGGTAAGTGTGAGCATGACAATGCCATTAGCAGCTCAACATCTGATCCACGATGACAAGGACACTCCTCTATACAGCGAGACAGAGACAAACCAAGGACTCCAATACACATCTCTTGATTCTGCAGGAATCGTCCCCACTTCAAACAACCAGAAATACTGGATGAAGTACAACGAGTATTCCTTAAAATCCATGGCTGGATTTGCAAGACGACAGTACCTGAAGAAATTATGAACAGCACACCAGTTAAATAGAAAGATAAACTTTAAAGATATTCTTCCTTTCTAGTCTCTTCTGAAAGAGAATTTAAGAAACATGGAAGGACTAACTTAAAGGTCTAACATACCTATAGCAGTAAACAGTAGACGGATGGAAGGCGATGTAATATTGGAAGAGAAAACTAAGTGATTGACCAACCAACCGACTAGACAAACAAACAAACTCACAATAATCCAGTCAATGTTGACTCATAGAGACCCTACAGGATGGAGTAGAACTGTTCCCATGGGTTTCTGAGACTCTGAAACGATGTGAGCAGAAAGCCTCCTTCTCCTCCCCAGCTTCCTCAACTACCAGGTTTCAACTGTCGGCTTTGTCATTAGCAGCCAAACAGGTGGCCTGCGACAGCACCAGGCTCCTTTGGAAAGGAAAAGGTAAGTGAAAGTCATAGAAAGAAATGCAGTAGGTAATATACAGACTAAGATGGTAGAAATAACACAAATGTCACAAATCCAACAATTAACGCAGATTATCAGACTACTGGATTAAAAAATATACATATCATTAAGAGAAACATACTTATAAGTTCAAGGAAGCAGTGAAGAATAAAGGTTGGAAAATAGTCAGCAAATATAAATAGTAAAGTTCAGTAATTAATCAATAATATTTTAAAACAAAATAAACTTCAAGCATGATTAGGGATTAAAATAGCTACTTCATAATGGTGAAACATTTATTTTAAAGGAAGACATATGATTAAAAATTACCTTGGGATCCACCTGTGGGCCCTTCTTCAATCATAGCCCCTCCTGGCCACAGGGAATCATTGCTTAAATGTTGTGTTAATCATTTCATTATTTTACTTCATCGATTTACTTTTGACAACGCTAAAGAAAATAGTTTTAAGTTTTGTAAAAAGGAAACTATCTTTTCAAATAAAAATGTAACAGCATAAAAAATAGGTAATATTGAAACTTCTACACCAATATCTTTAAGAAAAGATCAACTAAATTTTGGAATCAGAATCTGGCTTAAGACCGATATTGACATCGGCCATCTCTGAGAAGCAGCAGAATCCTGTGGACATCTTAGGAAACCAGACGTAGTATCACTGACTCCCATACTGGACACTTAGGAAGATACAGTAGGATGCCCTGCACTCTCTACGTTCACCAGGGCCTGCCTCCACCCGCAGCAGAATAACAACTCTCTGAGGTGACGTGTATGCCCTTAACTGACCCAGGCAGCAGGGCAGAGAGAAGAGACCAAGAACCTCACTAGCATGGGGTCAAACAACAGAAACAAATTGGTCCTAGCACAGCCAAATATTCTTTTCTATTTCCTTTTAACATTATTGGGTAGAGTATATTTTAAATGCTTATTATATGGACCATCTTCAAGTGTAGAATTGAGTGACACTAATTACATTAAGAATAGCCATCATCACGACCCGTCACCACAATCCGTCTCCAATGTGTTTCGGCAGAAATGTGACCACAGTGCTCCTTGGAGGCCAGGCTGCTGAGACTTCGTCTCATGGACTCTGGACACGTTAGGAGACAGTGGCTCCTGGGAGAGGCCTCACGCGTGGTCGAACGAGAAGGGCAGTGCAAACCAGAAAGACCAAAGGTGATGGGGCACGGTGGCTGCAACAATGGGCTCAACGAGGACAATCGCGAGGATGGTGCAGGCCTGCGCTGGACTTTGCTCTACGGTCCATAGGTTTGCTGTGAGTTGGAACATACTCCGAGGCACAGCAATGACTTTGAACATCTTTTCATGTGGTTATTGCTTACTGCTGTGTTTTGTGACTATATCACAGTTTCTTCTTTCTTGATTTTCTCTCTCAAGCACTGTTTTTGTAGAATGCCCCCTCAGTAGGTTTAAAGAATGCCTCCATGGGGAAATTTAGTTGGAATCTTGCAAGTGTGCAGATATCTTTACATTATAATTTGGTTGTGACTTGCACCATGAATATTATGTAGATTATTTTTTCAGATTAAACTTTATTCATCCTCAGAAAATACTTTAGTGTGACAGCAAATTCTTCTATGCTTATCATTTTTCAAGCCCATTTCAGAATTATATGAAGATTTGTGGTATTATTTTAGAAATCATACTAAGCCTCCTGCAAAAATCTTAACTGTTTGTAAGTAACCTCTTTACTTTTGCATGCATTTGTCCAAATTCTGTTAGAAATTTTCAGTCAGAGTACTCAGTGAAATAAGCATTCAAAGACTTTGCGTTGCTCAGTCAGCTGCAATTATAGGAAAGGATGTTTGAGAATCGGAGGGCAGTGATAAGCATTCATCCTACAAAACAACTGAGACATGTAACGAAATAATACACGAGACTTCAAATGTGGTTTCAAAAGTTTTTAAAATTTACCATTATGCTTACCTTGATTTGTAGGAAGGATCTTTTGAAGCAGTTCCTACTTTTGAATTGGTTACATTAACTTTTTGTACTAGACTGGAATGAAATTGAGGATTACATAATTTTCAGCATTTAAATTTCAGAGGATCAAAAGATAGTATAGTAGGTAAGTTTTATTTTGTAAAAATATTTTCAAATACTCCCTCTTATTTATGTACCACAGTTTTTTAATCCATTCGTCTGTTGATGGAAATTTGGGTTGTTTCCAACTCCTTGCAATTGTGAACTGTGCCACGATTAACATTGGAGCACATAGGTCTGGCTGTGGTTTGTTTCTTGCCTCTTCTGGGTATATGCCCAGTAGGGGGATTGCTGGGTCATATGGGAGCTCAATTTTCATGTTTTAGAAACTGCCAAATCGATTTCCATAGTGGCTGTGTATACCTATAGGTTCACCAGCAGTGGGTAAGAGTTCCTGTCTCCCCACAACCCTTACAGCCCCTTTTGCTTTCTGGTTTTTTAAATTGGGCTACCTTTGAGGGTGTTAGGTGGTACCTCATTGCATTTCTCTTATGGCTAATGATCGGGAACTTTTTATACGTTTATTGACCATTTGGATTTCTGCCCCTGTGAAACTTCTATTCAAGACCTTTGCCCACCTCCTCAGTGGGCAATTAATTTTTCTTTTTTCTTTCTGGAAACTCGCAGAATATTGTAGAATTTAGTAATAAGGCCTTTGTCTGATGTGTCATTACTAAAGACGTTTTCCCAGCCTGTGGGCTCTATTACTCTTCTGGTGAATTCTTTCAATGTACTCAGGGGTTTTATCCCACTTGTCAATTTGTGCTGCTTCTGTGTTTGTGTCCTTCACTATTTCTGATAGCTCATGTATTTCCCCCGGCCTCAAAGTTCTCAGGTTGGTCCCAGTTCCCTCATTGATGGCCCTAATAGTTCGGGGTTTTACCTTGAGGTCTGTGATCCACCTTGAGTTTATTCTTGTGCATTCTGCAGATAGAGATATATTTTTTTCCAGCACCATTTGTTGAAGAGGGCATCTGCTTCCCATTTGTTATTTTTTGGGCCTTTATTGAAGATCAGTTGTCTGTATGCTGATGATTTTATTCCTGGATTTTCAGTTTTTTTCCATTGGTCTATCTGTCATAGAGCAATGCCATGCGGTTTGACCAGTGTGGCTGTACAGTATGTGCTAAAGTCAGGTAAGGCAAGCTCTCCCACGGTGTCCTTCTCCCTGAGGAGTTCTCTGCTCATTCTGGGTTCTTCCCCCTCCATACGAAGTTGGTAATCAGTTTTTTCATTTACTTGAAGAAAGATGAGGGTAATTGTATGAGGATTGCATTAAATTTATATAGTGCCTTTGGCAGAACTGACATCTTTACTATATTGAGTCTTCCAATCTGTGAGCATGGTATATTCTACCATTTGCTGAGGTCACTCTTGGTTTCTTGTAATAGTGTTCCGTAGTTTTCCGCATATACATCCTTTGTTCTTTTAGTCAAGTATATCCCTAGATATTTCAGAAGCAACAAAACCCACATGGAAGAAGCACGCCAGCCTGTGTGATCAAGAGTTTCTAAAGGGATCAGGTATCAGGCATCAAAGAACAACAACAAAAAAAATCAAATCATTGTGATTGAGGGAGAGTGCAGATTGGGGACCCAAGACCTAACTGTAGGCAACTGGACATCCCCTTACAGAAGGGTCATGGGGAAGAGATGAGAGAGACAGGGTGCAGTGGAGCAATGATGAAATATACAACTTTCCTCTAGCTCCTAAATGCTTCCTCCTCCACCAACCTAATTCTACCTACAAATGCAGCTGGACAGGAGGATGTACACTAGTACAGCTAGGAACTGGAAACACAGGGAATCCAGGACAGATGATCCCTTCTGGACCAGTGCTGAGAGAGGTAATACCAGGAGGATGGAGGGAGGGAGGGTAGAAAGGGGGAACTGATTACAATGATCTACATATAACCTCCTCCCTGGGGGATGGACAACAGAAAAGTGGGTGAAGGGAGATGTCAGACAGTGTAAGATATGACAAAATAGTAATAATTTATAAATTATCAAGGGTTCATGAGGGGAGGACATAGTGGGGAGGGGCAAAAATGAGGAGCTGATACCAAGGGCTCAAGTGGAAAGCAAAGATAATGGCAACAAATGTACGAATATGCTTGACACAATGGATGGATGTATGCATTGTGATAAAAGTTGTATGAGCCCCCAATAAAATGATAAAAATATTTTTTAAATAAAGCACTACAAATGGAAATATTTACAAATGCGGAAATAGTCATACAATTCAATAGGGAAAATGGAAACATTTGAAAATTACCAGGTACTTCAGCTTATATAAGGAAAGTAATTTTTCAATTAAAGTGTGGGTTGTATAGAGAAGGATTGACCTACAGTGTCAATATTTCCAAATGTATTAAATATAAAATGTTGATGAATAAAGACTATTTCATAAAACACTATGATCCTATTTAAAAACACACCGTTCAGAAAAATATAATTGCACATTTTTAAAGATAGAAACTGATTAATTTATGTGAATATGTGCCATATAATGATTCTGCTTGTTATTATTTTATGTTCTTAAAATCAATATAAAGAAGTTTTGGTTTGATCGACATATATGTTTTTTATTTCTTAGAAGCAATTCTATTTTTATATCATTTTATACAACTCCTATCACAATAGCAATTCTATTTTTGAAACACTTTTTGGGAGAACTGTTTTATAATTGCACCAGTAAAATAAATCAATTTGTTAATCCAAAAAAATTAAAGAACATTTAATTTTAATGTGTACTGCTTAGGATGATAAATTATTTCATCACTTTATTCACATCATATGCGACCCATTTTTCTTATTTAGATGTTTATAGCATCTTTTTGTTTTCTGTGCTGTGCATCGTCACAGTGATATACAATTGCGGGAATCTAATTTTTTCCATATGTTGCGTTTTCACGGACCCCTTTCTGTCTGGAAGTGTATAGCCTTCGTTTTGGGGGATAGTACAATAATTTATCATATGGTTAGTTCTTTCGGTTTTTCACTTTCACCTATTGCCGTGCTTCCTGTTTTTATCTTGGGCTTTCTGAAATGCTCTTCTGACTTTATTCTCTTCCTTCCTCTGCTTGTCTAGGGGTTTCTGTAGGTTTATCTTTCACCGTGATTTCATTTTTACTAGAACTTCATTTCTTGCAAGAGGGTTGATTTTGTTGTTATCTGTTTTATTGCATTTATTCTTTTTCATGGTTTCAAAAATGTCTGTATATATCTTGGGATATTAATGATGGTACCTTTTATTCATTTTTATGTTTTCTTCTTACGTTACCATTCTTGTTTCTTCCAAAGTGGTATTTTCTGTGAGGTTGTGACAGTCTTTAAGGTCCATGTTAGAGACTCTCAGAATCTGGATTAATGACTTATGATTAAAAATGCAGGACTTCAAAGCTGGTGGGAAGAGCTGAGTTCATTCGTGAAGCATGGCGAATTTGGATTTCACAGAAAGCTGATAAAGAGTCTCTGGGTAGTGGAAGCCATTAAGCACTGGGCCACTAGTAGAAGATTGGTGGTTCAAACCCACCCAGAGGTATCTCAGGAAAAAGACTAGGTTTTCTAATTCTGAGAGGTTACAGATATTAAAACCATATTTAGGGCAGTATTACTATGAAACACATTGGGTCACCATAAGTGGAAACTAATTTGGTGTCAATTATTTTATTTTATTATTTTATTTTTGGTTGGTGGATTGGTGTCTCTAGGAGTTTTGTCACGGACAGGCCACTTAGGCAAGATCTTGTCTATCCTCCTGCTAGTATGTAAAGGTATGATGACAGGACATCCTTCAAAGTCCACCATTCATATGATAATGTTCTTAATCTTCTCTTCTTGGTGCACTTCCATATTATTAGATGCTATGGAGTTGGCCATGACTCATAGTGATCCCATGAACAATAGAAAGAAGCATTGCTGAATCTCACAAGTTCACTGTTGTTATGCTTGAGCCAGTTGTTGCAGTCTCTGCCTCAATTTATCTCAAGAGGGTCTTCCTTTTTGTATTGATTCCCTTCTTAATCAAATATGCTTTCCTTCTCCAGCAACAGGACCCTCCTGAGTGGATGTTAGAAAGAGCAGATTTCTACTTCTGCAGAGAAGGGGGGGGGGAGGGAGACTCTGGATAGGGCAAGATATGACAAAATAACAATCTATAAATTATCAAGGGCTCATGAGGGAGGGGGGAGCAGGGAAAGAGGGGAAAAAAAAGAGGACCTGATGCAAAGGGCTTCAGTGGAGAGCAAATGCTTTGAAAATGATTAGGGCAAAGAATGTATGGATGTGCTTTATACAATTGATGTATGTATATGTATGAATTGTGATAAGAGTTGTATGAGCCCCTAATAAAATGTTTTTTTTTTAAAAAAGAGGTACAGAAACTTGGAGACTCCCAGGAGGCAATTCTACCCTAGCCTATAAGATCACTAGGAGTAGGTATAGACTTGGTGGTGGTGGATTTAATTTGGGTTTGGGGTAACATGTCCAAAGTGTGTGAGAATAAGTCTTGCCATCCTTGCTTTGAAGGAGCACTCTGACTGTATGCCTTATAAGATGGAGTTTTGTTGTTCTGTTGCCAGTTCGTAGTATGCTCAGTATTCCTGGTAACACTGTAATTCAAAGGTATTGAAGCTTTTTCAGCCGTCTGTATCTCTTGTGCAGTTTCTACATGCTTATGAAGCATTGGAAAATAACATCCTTACAGCCATCCACACTGCAGTCCTCCAAGCAACATTCTCGCTCTTTCACACTTTCAAGGCCTTTTGGAGTAAGTTTTCCCTGTGTCATAAATTATTTTATTTCTTGAATTTTCCTTCAATGAGTATTCATTATGGAGCCAAGTCAAGTGAAATTCTTGACTTCAATCTTTTCTCCACTTGTTTTGTTATTTATTTATCTAGTGAGAATGTTGGTTGTTTTCTTTATATTGAGGTTGTAGTCTCTGATCTTCATCTGTAAGTAATTCAAGTTCTCTTTGCTCTCAGCAAACAAGGTTGTGTTACTTGCATATTACTGGTTTCTAAGGAGCTTCCATACAATGATGATGCTTTGTTTTTCTTTATATACTCTAGATTTGTTGTTGTTGTTGTTATTTGTTCTGCATACAGAGAAAATTAAATCCCTATAGTGAAGGAATACAGCTATGGTACAAAAGTTTCTGAATTTTCCTCCATTCACTATCTCCTTGGTCTGTTAACTGACTGCTGCTTCTATTTATAGGTTCCCCTGGAGCCCAATGAAGTGTTCTGTAATTCCCATTTGCCCCCCTCCCATTGAGAGCTACAGTTTATTATGATCACACAGATTTATTTGCATAATCAATACGACATGGATAATCTCTGCTTTCAGACAAAATCCATCTGATATCAGTAAGGATATGCCCTATTCCATGGTCTCTTTTAAATATGGCTTTAATTGTTTTGCACAACTCCTTGTTGCTGTACTAAGAGAGTGCCAGTGAAGCAGTGGTTGTGCATTCAAATGTTGCCTGAAAGGTCAGCAGTTCAAAGCTACTAGCTGCTCATTGAGAGACAGCTGGTTTGCTACTCTCGTGAAGAGTTACTCTCAGAACCCTTGCGGGCAGCTCGCCCTCTCCTACAGGGTTGCTCATAGTCGTCATTGACGGTGGCAGTGAGTGAGTCACTGTATTGCTACAGTTGTTTATGAATTATCTCCAGCAAAATTTTACTTCCATGTTATACTAATGAAATTGTTTGGTCATTTTCTCTTTCGGCCACATATATGAATCTCTTCCCGTTGTCTTCCAAATTTCCTGGCCTGGATTAGTGAGTGGGCCCAGTGAGGCAGCAATTTGTTGAAACAATTGTATTCTGTTGATTCCTGGAGTCTTGTTTTCCCCAAGTGCCTTCAGTGTGGCTCAGACTTTTTCCTGAGTACCAACACTTCTCAATCATATACTGTCTTTTGAAATGCTTTAATGTTGGCCAATTCTTTTTGGTATAGTAATTCTATGTCTAATTCCTTCTTCATGTTTCCTGTACTCAAAAATTTTTTTTCCCTTAGAAATCTTTATTATTGCTTTTGGAGACATGACTTTTCCTTCAGGCCACACAGCTTGAAAAATGTTATGTTCTTTCTTTTTCTGAATTCAAGAGCAAGTTTCAGAGTCTGCTATGACATTTATTTTTTCCTATTAAAATATGCTGTCTCTTGAATGTATTTTTGCTTTCTTCATGCATGCTATTCTTGATGTCACCCCAAACTCTCTTGTTCTTTTGCCATTAGTCTTCAACGAGCCAAATCTAATCTTGTGATGATCTCCAAATTCCGGTGGAATATACTCTATATCTTATTTTGGCACCCAGGGACCTAATTTAATTTTCTTCAGTCTCAACCTGACCTTGCATATGAGCAATTGACAATTGTTCCACTGTTGACCCTGAACTTGTTTTGCCTTATGATATTGAGTTTCTCCATTGCCTCTTTCCACAGATTTTAGTTTATTTGATTCATGTATGTTCTACCTGGTAAATGCCATGTGCATATTTCCCCTATGTTTTTGGGGGAGAAAAGGTATTTGCAATGAATAAGTCTTAGATCTTGCAAAATCCTATCATGGGATCTCCAATGTTATTTCTGTCACGAAGGCCATCGTTGCAGTTATCAGTCCTTTCACATTATTTCCAAATTTCACATTTTAATCACCAGTAATTACTAATGTATCTCAAATTTATGCTTGAGTAATTTCAGATTGATGAGGTTTGTAGAAGTCTTCAATTTATTCATCATTGACAGTAGGGTATCTTTGTAAATTTGAATAATAGTTGTATTATCTGGTCCTCCTTTTAGGGGCTATTGTCCTATCACAGACAGCATTATACTTCAAGATGATGCTGAAATGTTTTTTTCGATGATAACTATGATGCCCTTCCTCTTTAATTTGTAATTCCCGGCATAATCAAAATATGATTATCAGATTGAACATGGTCAATACCAGTCTATTTCAGCTCTATTTCAGCTCACTAATGCTTAGGATATCTATCTTTATGAAATCTATTTTTGACAACTTTTAGTTTCCTTAGATTCATACTCTGTACACCCCAAAGTCTGGTTTTTACTAGATGTGGTAGTTTATTGTGCCAGCCTGGCCGGTAAACACAAGTGGGATTAATTGAAGGGCAGAGAGATAAATGGCTAGGTGAGCCTCGCCTTTCTTTTTTTTGTTGATGTTTACAAGAAAAAGATTTATATACAAGAGGAACTGAACATTGAGAAAACATCCCAACATCCCAGCCCAGTCCAGAACAAGTACATAATCTGATATTAAACCATATTTCTGATTTAAATCTATAAAGTCCTCTTCAGACTCACAAAACACACGCAATGACGCCAAATGCAGAAGATCACAGGCCAGTGATCCAGTGTCATTGGAAACATCTCAGCGTTGGCAGGGGTCTCTCTGTGGCTTCGCCGGCTTCCAAGGTCTGGTTGTGTCTATGTGGCTTGTCTTCTGCAATGTCTCCCAGGAAGTAGCAGAGTCAGAGAGATGTCTCCCAGGGAGTAACAGAGTGAGAGAGATATCATCTGCCTCCAAGAAGGAAGTACCAGATTTTGTAGCAAATTCTCAGGAGAAGGCCATGCATGCCTACAGAAGTCTCATTGAATAACTCCAGATTGACAGCCTAGACTCCTCCCCTACATTCTTAATCCTTAAATTGGCATCAGATTAGGTGACTACCACAGACCAGCCCTTGTCAATTTAACACTTTCACATGACTCTTTAGCCATTTATAATTTTCAAACAATACAATCATATCCATGCCTAATAGGATAAAAGTAAAAAGCGTACAATTCAATATGTGCGACACATTTAAACATAACATTCTGTAAGTGAATAAACAAATAAAATATCCTGTGGTCTCTTGCTCTTTAATCATCGGACCAGTGTGCGGCTGCCTTGCTTGTTCTGTGCCTCAATTTAAAGGGTACATTACCTGTGGGATGCCTAGCCTGTGGACTGTGTCGCTGTAAGTTGAGGTCCCTTTTTGCCCACATGATTGGAATGTACATCTCTAGAGCTGGGGACCGACAGTTGGTGACTTGTCTTACTGTTTGCTGCCTGTGTATATATAGCCCAGCTCTCTCTACAGAGAAGGGACTGGTGGCCCTCAAGACTTAAAGGACTGCTAGTGTCTCACAACTCTCAGGGGAGTGAGTTGGACTGAGCCATTTGTACTGCTTTATAATTTAACTATTCATTTCTCATATTATACATCTATCTGTATATAATTTAACAGTTCATTTATTGTGTTATCTATCTATAAAATTACTAGCAATCTGGTTTTGTCTCTCTAGAGAACCCTGTCTAACGCATTTTGGGGATCCAATATGGGGGTTCTGCCAGTTACTAAGTATGTCTATTCCAATGATGCATTCTGGAACTGGGGAAATAACCACAGGATGGGTCCGGGGGCCCACTGGAACCACAGTGAGGCATACCTGAGCTAAAACTCCATTGATAACTTAACCTCCATAAGCCCCCACTCTGATTGGTGGGCCTTTGAAACATTTTGGGTCTCCTGGAATTAGTGTCAGTTCTGAGCCGGTGTCTAGTAATCCCCGAAAATTTGATTATTTCCTTTCCCCCAGTGAACAGTCACTCTTGTGAAAGGCTGCAGGTCCCTTTGGGGAAGGCTAGAAGAAAGACTAACTGACTAGACCTTCAGTGATGTAGCAGGGTCCTCTTTCAAAAGGACCCGGCCTCCCCCTCATTCAAAGGGTTGTGGGTCTGTAAACTGGCTCAGGTCTGGGAATTGATTGAGTGATCGTGACTGTCTATTTTGTTGTTCACTTGATCTACCATTCATCCTCGTGAATAGATCACATAACTATTTAGGTTTCCCATCTGTTTCATTCCTACGGACACCATGGCTAAGTAGCCAATACCATAATTCCACATGAGACAGGTTGCTTTGATTCCTACGGAAACCTTGTTGTCTTTTATAACCACACCCACCCTGTCTCTGTCGACTCAGTGCTGACACCTGCCCTCTACCATCACAGGGACCAATCAGCCCCATTGTGGGCAAATGTCGGAGTTCGCTTAGGGCAGTTCCCACTGTTAATCCTGGTGCACATAAAATAGCAATTACAGGAGTCTTAAGAGATGCTGGGGCCCACTTCACAAACTTGTTCCTTATGGTTGTGGTAAAGGGTATGTCCTCAGGATACCCCCTTTTTGGGTCTATGGGAATTCCTGATAGAGCCATTCCAACATACCAATTTCCTTAAGCTTTTGGATGCCTTCCTCTACAGTGTACCAAGGTAGATCAGGTTCTTCAAGTTGGTCTAATCTAGGCCATCTGGCAGTCCATGTTTCATTGAACCAACCAAATAAAGAATTAAATCCTCTCTTAGCCTCTCTCGCAGAGACTTTGAAAGAAGAGTCTGTGCTTAGGAGTCCCATATCCAGAAAGTCAGATCGGTCTAATATGACATTTCGTGCACCAGTATCCCACACCCTTAGTAACCATTCCCAGGGGTATTCCCCAGGCTTCTGCTTGTACGTATTTGAAAACTCGAGATTTTTATGAGTATAGCGTGCTTCTTCTTGGGTAATCATCTCAACCTCACCTTTAGGAACTTTCTGAGACTTAATTTTAGTGACAGGTCTAGTGGAAATAGTGGGTGGTGAGGGTGTTTCCTGGGTGCTCTCATAAATATCTTGTAAGGCCAGGCAATGCTACGGATGCAGCCCCACCTGGCATATCAACTTGAATAGTTTGGCTAATCTGCTCAGGTGTGGATTGTGAATTAATACTTTCAGCTGGGAGGGGTAGATTGACTGGGGTGGGCCAATTGTTTCTAAGGGCTCAATATCCTCCTCTTCTGGATCATCAGCCCATATGTTTCCATCCCATGTTTCATGTTTCCGGGTCCCAACTTTTCTCAATCAATGCCCTCACTTTGGTTTCAGACACTGCTCTAGATCTGCAAATCAGCTGCCACTGTAATTCAGCCACTCGTATCATGAGACTCTGGACCTGGTTCTCAGCAACGTCAGCTCTTTTACTAGAGGAGAGAAGGCTCTCCTTTGTAGCACAGACGGAAGTCTTCGAATCTGTTAGTCTGCACCTGAGGCGCGCTTTTGAGGCTCTGAGATCATCCCTCTCCTCAATCACACTTTCCATTGTAAGAAGGACCAGCCAACCAGCTCCTCTATACTTTTGTCTCTCTAGAGAATCCTGTCCAACACACTAGAGGGTTGCAGTTGTTCTCATTTTGAGTTTGCCACATCAGCAAAGGAAGGTTTGTAAAGCTCTGTTCCAGTCCTGTCACTAAGGCCATTGTTACTCTGAAGGGGCAGTACCTCCCCAGTTGTATTTTCAATGCCTTCCAACTTGAGCAGTTCATCGCCTGACAATACAGAAGACAAAGCTCTGCTGCTATTCATAAGATTTTCGGGGTCTACATTTTCAGAATTGGGTTCCTTGTCCTCCTTTTAACTTAGCTTGTCTCTATCTGTAAGCTGCACCGTCTACCATGGATGACCCTGCTCATATTTGACATACTCAGAGCCTGATTGTCAGCATCACAGCCCAATGTAAGCCACCACGGGATGAAAAATGGACAGACATGCGCCAGGCACTTCCCAGACAGAACCTCACTTTAGTCTGGTATTAGCCAGCCTAGACGGCCCTTGCTTTCCCCTCTCCAGAAAACAAACCTTTAGGCCAGGGGGAAGGGCAGTTTTCTGATAGAGAGAAGGAGAGGGAATCGATACCAATAGAATGTCCTGCCGTTCACACAGCTTTCCCCAATCTTTATAATTCAATCATGGTTGACCTCTTCTTCACTACCAATTCTAGTTAACAATTTCAGAATTTCTAAGGATTCTGTGGGAGAATCAACTTAGTTATTAATTTGTGTTACTGTCATTTTAGTATCCACCTGTCTCAGGCCTCCTAAGACATTTTCACTGGTCCGTCTGTTTTTTTTTTTGCTTTTAAAATTCTTTTACTGCTTTTGTTTGGCTGCTCTCTTCATCATTGTGAAATCTACAGACATATTCCTGTAAGTTTGGTTGGGGTTCAGGAACAATTACATTTATATACATATGTTTAATCCGCCACCATAATCTTTATAGAAGTTCTATCACAGTCTTCTTCAATTTTGTTTCAAAAGTGTATTTTCTTTCCTGGGGGGTTGTTTTCCTCAATCACTTCAAGTTTAATTATCTGAAACATTTCCTTATCGTCTTTTAGAACCCTCAATTGTTGAGATCAGACTTTATCAGGACAAACTAATTTCATGGGGAATTTGGAAGCCTGAGATGGCGAGCTTCTCTCACCATTGTGGGAGTTGGTGCCTGCTTAATGGCAGCGAGGCTCACGCAGAGGGACTTGGCATTTCCAACCTTGTCTCACCTTTTGGATACTTAAGCGGACATTGATTTCTTACCTTGGGGATTCTTGTTTCTTCTACATAATGTGAAATCCGATTCCAAGTGAGCATTCTTTAGGCATAGGTATCTTATGGTAGAATTTTCATTTTAAAAATATTTACTTTCAGAGTTTTCTTGCTATTTCTCCAGTCTTGTGGCACCTCTTGCACCGAAATGTCTGTCCTTCTAAGACCCTCTAGCTATAGCCAGGGTGGTTATTCTCAGCTCCTACTTTCCATAAATGGCAAGGAAGTGGCTTCCTATTGTTCTCTGTTGCCCTGAGCCAGGGGTCAGACATCCGTTCGCTGTCAATCTCTATTTATTTACCTTATTCTGATAACAGTTCCTCCCCCTGCACTGTACATCGATTCTGGGTTCACGACTTTGTTGCAATGGCCACACAGAATTCACAGACAAGACTCATGATTTATGAGCATGATTATGGGGCTAAGAGATTACCACAACTCATCTGCTCAGCCATATTTTTCCTTGGCTTCTGCCTCTGTCGGACTGCCTCTGTCTCACAGGCTCATTCATAATCTCAGGCCAGGTGAAAAGACGGTGCCTGACAGTCTCGGCGCTACTCCTCTGAGTGTCAAAGCCACAGTCCCTGGTGCGTCTGTTCTAGGCCTCCACCACTTCAGAGATGTGGAATGTATTCTTCCAGCAGTTCTTGGAGGTCTCTCTAGGTCCGCGGTTACTCTTAACAAAGAGGAATGGCTTTGACAGAGGGGTGCCCTTTGTTTTTTAGCAAACCATACATCCCCAGGGAAGACGAAGGCTAGAACATGGCTTTCACCTTCTACTAAAGTCAGGACTTAACTGCACCCCAGTCATGCCCACGAAGGACACTGCAGGCTAATGTGCTGGGCTGCTAACTGCAAGATCCACAGTTTGAAACCCCCAACAGGATGAAGATGAAACTGTCTAAGCCCCACAGGGGGAAGTTCTGCCCTGTCCTATAGGGTCACTGTAAGTTGAATCAATTCGGTGCCAGTGAGTTTGAGATTCTGCTCTATTAGTGTAGCATTAGTTCAACCTCTAACGTGAGATTATAACCATCGGTGCAGATGGGTCATAGTTAATTAATAAGGCCCTTCCTGCCATAATCCCTTATTTGATGTCCCATAATTCTGGACTGCATGTGCCTGTGGCTATAATCCCACTCTGGAAGGAATTATCTGCTAATGAATAGGAATAAAATGAGATTAAGACCTGACCTCAATAGGTCACATATTTTTGTTTAATTCTTTGTTTAATGTTTATGTTGGTTACTTTTAATTGTAATGGATAGAAGCAGTAGTGGAATTCAGGCAGTGGTCACCGGTTTGGTAGAACCTATACCTAAATGTTGTGTTGAGTTTGGTGAGCCAGCTGCTAAAATGGCCCTTGCAATCATAGTCTCTTTAAGGCGGAAGCTGCTTTTAAGGCAGCTTCCCTTTAAAGAGGTGGAAATCACAAATTTACATTGCTTACTCTTTTTCAATGTTAATATGTGCAACAGCATATCCTAAATGCCCATAGTAATGTTCATTCTATTCATAGGAATAAAAAATTAGATGCAACTATGATTGTAATATTTATTTTTATTTTATTATTATTTTTCAATCATTTAGAACGGATTAGCGTCAAGGTCTGGGGTTCTCCTGAATCCACATATCACTGCCCGTGATAATGCAACACCATGTGTCTTAGGTTGACTTTACCAGAACTAGATGTTGAAGTGAGACTATGTGTAAAAGTAATTTATTAATAATCCTCTTCAGGAAATATGGGCAATGGAAGCAATTACCCTGGGGGCAGAATTAGCCAATTAAGGGTAGGGTGTTAAGCAACATTCCATTGACTCAATTTTGCAGAGCAGGCTTGGCGGGGAAAACATTCAATCTCTGATACGGAGTAAGAGAGCTAGAATATTGATACTTCCTTCATTAGGTAAGGAATTCGCAGAGAACTCCCAGGTTACTTGTTGTCCATGAGATACACGTGTTGTCTGTTGTAATAAAGCTCACAGGGAGTCTGTTGTGTGCATCCTGGTAAGGAGTTCCAAGGGAGCCAAGTGCAGCACTGGCAGTGTCTTCTGCATGTATCGGAGACTGCCACCTACTCCTCCCTTCTCCGGGCTGCGATGGCACTAGGGACGGCTCTCTCCTCTCCTTCCACCTTCCTTGTATTCCCGGGGGGGGGGGGGGATGACCTTTCCTTTCTGTTTTCTATTTTAAATAGGATGAGGGTGGCATTTTGTCCAACATTTTAAAGTACTTGAAGTAGAAGGGCGTGTCTGCTTTAGCTTAATATGCCGCATGGAAGGAACTTTAAGTCTAAGATAATTTTTTTTTAAGCAGACAGTATGACCACATTTCATTGAGTGTAAAGTGATGATCTGGCTGGAGAAAAGAGATAACTTACATCATTTCACAAATTGCATTATAAAGTCCTAGAATTGTGGACTATGGCAATTTGACCTTTAAGTAATGTATTTTATTTTATCACTAGTGAAGCATCATTCAAGATTGATTTGAAATTAGGTACAACTCTTTAAAGGTGAAAATTGGGAGTCTTTGCAAAAATTGTCTCTCAACTTTACATTTCATTTTATCAGTAACATTTTTTGAGGGAAGTACAGAGATGCTATACCAAATATAATGACTTCTAAAAGAACATCTTTCTTATTAAACTGAATTATATTTTCTACTATCATCTATTCATCTACTTCTTAAAATGTCATAGCAATTTGAGATACACGAACAAGTCGGGTGAGTTAAAAATAAAGTGCACAAATGAAATCCAGAGTCTCATTATTGCTGCTGGGGGGAGTTGTTTTGCAGGATTTGATCTGATTTGTAAACATATGCAGGGACTAATACTTTTTGTATTTCTTTTTCAACAGCTTTGAATGAATTTCTTAGTCCCTGATGAGTTCCTATTGAAACGCTGAGAGCTTCAAAGGTTAGTTTTCTTTTTTTCCAACTCTCTTAAAAAGGGTAAAAGCAGTTGCCATCAATTTGTCTTTGCCTCTGGTGATCTCATGTGTTTCAGAGTTGAGAACACTCGGTTTTCAATGCCTGATTGGAGAGGCTGTGGGGCTGTGATTCACAGGGTCAGTGGTTCGAAACCACAGGCCAGTCTGAGAAACAGGGCTTCATATAACTAAATTTGATACAGTCGATTCTATCTCAACTTCCTCTCCATATGGAAGTTTTATACCACTTAGTCTCTCCGTTTGTTTTAAGTTGTGTTTACACATTGATGTTTCTGGTTCCCTATTTCAGTGTTGTTGCTTTATTTTATTTTTGAAAGTTCTTTACTTGGGCTGGTTTGGGGGTGGTGTTATCATGAGTTATAATCTCAGATTGCTGTTGGATAGATTCTGATGTTGTTGCTTCTGCTAGAAGAACTATCTCTAGAATTTCTTATAAGGATCTTCTAGGTTTAAAATTCCTTAATTTCTGTTTATTGAGAAATGGCCTAATGCTGCCCTTCTAATTGATGGACAGTTTTGATGGGTGTATGGGAGGGCTTTAAAAAGTTCATGAGAAAAAAAAGTTCATGGACTAATTCCATTATCATTTAATTTCATTTTGGGTGAATTTTTGTGGGCCCTCTCGAATATTTGGTCAGCATTATGAATTTTCTTTCAATGTCTTAAATATATCATAGCATTACTGTCCTGCTTCCATGGTTTATGCCGTGCAATGAAGTGTCCCTATTGATTCTTCTTTTTCCGTGACTTTTGTTTGCTTGAGCACCTCTGAGTATTTTTTTGCTGCCTTTGAGTTTGCAAAGTTTGATTATGATTTCAGTTGGTGACTCTCTTTTGGGTATTTATTTAATTGAGTTTTTAAAAAATCTTTGCTGTACAGAGATGGCATAGGATGTCTGACAAAGCTGTCATTTGACTGGATAGCTAGAGGTTTTTCACATATAGAATTAGTTATTCATTAGAAAATAAAATCTTTCTAAATCTCAATTTATAATAAATAGATATTTTTAAAAGCCCCTTTAGATTAAACGTCAGGTTCAACTTGCCATCTTGGAGGAAACAGTGCATGGGTCTTTTAAAAATGAACTGCTTCCTCTCTTTTAAGAATAGCAAAAGCAGATGATTTCCTGTCCTGGACACTATGGCGCTCTTTGATTTTACTCTATTAATTCAGCATAAAACTAAGCTAGCATGCACACTTAGTTTGGCATTATAAAATTAATCATAGATTTAAAGCAAACCTGCCAACAAGCGAATATAACCAGAGGATTTGCACTGCCAAATAAAATTGCTTATTTTGTGAGATGAACTGAACTAACATGCTCATCATTTAAATCCCGGAGAAGCTCTGCATGGGTTGGGTTAATAGTTTCGTCTGATTTTATTATGTAAAGGTTAACAATAAGCAGACAAGTGCTTTCTGGAAACTTAACATATGTTCTACAGCTTTATTCCCAAATAATGCCTGAGAGTTAAATAGCTACTGGACACTTTTTTTTGCAGACATTTATTGATGATTTTACTATGAAAAATAGTCATTAGAAACTTCTTACCAAAATGACAATTTGTCTTGTGATGCCATTTCCATGGGTGAATGGAGACAGCGGGCAGTGTAAGATAAGATAAAATCATAATTTAGAAATTATCAAGGGTTCATAAGGGAGGGGGGAGCAGGTAGGGAGGCGGGGAGGAAAATGAGCTGACTCCAGGAGGACAAGCGGAAAGTGAGTTTTGAGAATGATGAGGGCAATGAATGTATAAGTGTGCTTTACCCAATTGATGTAAGTGTAGATTGTGATAAGATTTGCATGAGCCCCAATAAAATGATTTAAAATGAATCAATCAATCACAGTATTAATATTTTCTATGCTTATTGAATAACCCTGAAAACGATGCTATTTAAAAATATATATACATATAACTGATTAAGAAGATCTATTATTCTTTGTATTAGACAACTGTTCAAGAACTAAAACTGGAATTTTAATTTTTTATTATAATAAATATATAAGTATCAAGGCATTTACCATTTTAGTAATCTTAACATCTGGTTTTGTGACATTAGCTCTGTTCATTGTGTTAAATCTAATCTTATATGATTTAATAAGCCATATCCACACTATCTGTGGAATTACGACACATCTGCTATATATCGCTATCTTATAGTAGTGTGCAAATTCCCAGTTTATTAGAAACTAGTAAATTTATTAAAAACCAGTGATTATTACATTCACTTTATTGACTTTTCTTGATCAGGGATCATCTACCATATTACCGTATCTATTCTAATGCAATATTGATGTCATTGGCGTTTTGTAAAAATTGTAGGATGCACACATTGCTTGCAAGTGAATATGTACTCAAGAAATGGGATTCATTTTTCCCAGTTATTGCTGATTTTTGATGCAAGGCAACTTTGAAAATTTCAATCAAGTTGCATACATTTATGAATAATAGAAGCCATCCAGGACCCCTAGAGTCACCGTTATCCAGTAGATTCCAACTGCTTGTGGCCCCATGCAGGGTTTCCAAGGCTTCTCAACCTGTACTAGAGCAGACAGTCTAATCTTCCAACCGAGGAGTGACTAGCGGGCTCGAACTGCCAGCCTTGTTGCCCAAGATGTACCAGCAGGACTCCTTTTCATAGACACCATGGGTGGCTAAGAGCCCAGGGACCAGTGCCGAAAACAAAAGCCACACGAACGTTGACAAGGCAGAGGGCATAAGAATGCTATCATCCCTTCATGAAAGACTTGATCTCACATCTTGTGGAAGTGATGGTATTCATTAGACCTTTAATGTTTGGTATATTTTCTAGCATTTCATATTTTTAAAATATGGTACATTATTAGTAATGAATTTAGAAAATCTTGTATTCCAAACCGAATGCTTGAAATTTTAGTGCATACAGATATACTGAATTGCTACAATGACCAGAAAATTTAGTTTGTTTATAATATCTATAAGTATAGCCTGAATTGTTTGAATATAATTTTCTGTTTTGTATTTGATTCATATTTCATGGGTCTGGAATTTAACTGACTGATCATGGGATGGGAAATATGAATTAGCAGTCATAGTAAAAATTGCTCTAACTTGTGTACCATTGGATCAGTTCTGACTCATAATGACCTGGTGTACAACAGAAAGAAACATTTCGTGGTCCTGCACCACTAATCATTATATTTAAGTTCATTGTTACAACCACTGAGTCAATCCATCTGGTCGAAGGTCTTATCCTCTTTGCTACCCCTCCACTTTAGCAAGCATGATGTCCTTCTCCAGGGACTGTTCTCTCAGAAACAAGCTTTCATTACTTTTGAAAATGTAAATTTCCTATCTTATCACTTTTGGTGGCATATCAGAATTGCTGAGAGGTGAGCTCTGTGATGCAAAACAAAATTGAGTGACAAATTGAGAGAGACAGAGAGACATATTCAGACTTTGAATTACGCTAGAAAGTTACTTGATTTGTACATTTGATTGGAAATTCCTCAAATACAGGAGGCATTGTGGTGGAGTCATTATCTGAGGCGTTGGAGACAAGTGTATGAAAAAGCTGGGTCCATCACTGATTAGATAGTATCCATGCACAAGTAAATCAAATATATAAGCCTTAGATTTAACACCTGTGAGAAACTTCAATAAGAAAATACAGCCAAAAGAATTTCATATGCTCATTATGAAGATCATTTCATAGATGTTAAATATAGAGAATGGGTTAGGACAGGTTCTCCAGGGAAACAAATCCAGTGAGACTCATTTATGTATAAGAAAGAGCTTTATCTCCAACAAGTTATTATATATCAAGTAGGCATCCCAGCCTAGTCCCACTCAAGTCGATAAGTCCAATGCTAGTCCATAAGTCCCCCTTCAGACTCTCATAACCACATGCCAAGGACAGAAAAGTATAGCAGAAAGCAGGGTGATCACAGGCTAGTGGGTGCAGTTTCATGGACCAAGGTGGTTGGAAGCATAACAGTGCCCCCAGGGGACCACCCCTGTTGATATTGAGTTTCTCCATCATGTCTTCCCACAGATGTAGTCAATTTGATTTTTGTGTATTCCAACAGGAGAAGTCCATACATGTAATAACCATTTATATCGCTGTAAAAAGGTGTGTGTGATAAAGAAGTGGTTTATCTTGCAAATTCTATAATTTGATGCATAGTTTGCTTCTATCACTAGGTCATATTTTCCATCTACCAATTCTTCCTCTTTGTTTTCAACTTTTTCATTCCAATTGCTCCAAATTAACAGTTCATCTTGATTGCATGTTTGACAGATTTCAGGCTGATTAAATTGTTAGAATTTAATTTCTCTTTCTCACTTAAATTAGCATTTGGGATCCCTGATGGTGTAGTGGGTCATACTTTGCACTGCTAACAACAACTTTAGAAGGTTGAAGCCACCAGCTGCTCTGTGGAGGAAAGAAATCCACAGGGGCATTTCCACTTTTTCCTATAGAGGTCTATGAATCTGAATTGACATGATGTTAGTGAGTTTGTTTTTATTTGAGCTTTGGTGTTTAGTGAGTGAATAGTTGTATTAACTGGAATTCTTTGGCAGTGTGTGGATATTAGTCTAGCACAGATGGCATTGACCCCAAGGGAGACCTTGAAATATTCTTTCTTACCATGGAGATGATGTCATTCTACATGAACTTGACCTTCCAGGCATGCGATACCGTATGACTGTCTGTTTCACAAGGGCCCAAACCAATCCGTTTCAGCTCACTAATCTTTAGATATCAACCTTTGTGGATTTCATTTCATTCTTGATGATTTTTTTACCTTCCTTGATTCCTATTTTATATATTTGATGTTCTAATTAATGTCTAATTAATGTTCTAATTAATGTTATTAGTGAAATGTTAAATCCAATTCTTCCTATTTTGAGTCATGCACTATTAGCAAGTGACAGTCCTGAAAACTTTATTCCACCTCCACATGATTGTCTCCACTTTGGGAAGTCAGTTCTTCCATAGTTCCCTTCTGACTGGAGGGACTTGTTTGTGGCACTAACCCTAACAATACTGCCGCTACTCATCAAGATCGCAGCAGCTATTTGTTTTCAGAAGTGGACAGCATCTTTTCTCTTCATAGTCTCTTTTCAGTCTGGAAGCTCTGCTGAAATCTGCTCTCCTTGGGTCACCTACCGGTATTCAGGACACTAGTGACATAGCTTCCAGCATCCTAGCAACATACTAGACACCACAGTTTGACAAACTGACAGACAATAACAGAAGATTAATTTGAGACTTGGAAAGACTTTCACTGAGCTCCCATTTGAAGGATGAAGAGAGATTGGGGAATCAAGAGAGGGCCCAGTAGAAGAATCAATATGCACAAAGGTAAATAAATGGAGGAAGAATGATACAAAGAAAACCAAGTAGAAGCAGGTGTTATTTATTTTTAATTGACTTTTGGAAGGAAAGAACTTTTTAAAACAAAATTAAACATGTAGGTCTTTTTCTTCAAACTAACAAAAATCAAATATTAATTTTTTTTAGCTGTGGGATAATATAATCAGAATTTTGTTACTACAGAATCCAATGAGAGTTCAGAAAGTCCATGAAGGTAGTTAGGTCACTATTAAGTAGGTATGACACTGATTGCACTGAATAGCATAGTATAGAGAAAAGGGACACACTTTGAGAGACATTATTGGTGTATTAAGGAGCCTGGGTGGTATAGTAGGGGCCCTGGTGGTGCAGTGGGTTATTTGTGGGCCTGATAACCACAAGGTAAGCAGTTCAAACCAACCACACACTCCTTGGGAGAAAGACAAGGCTTTCTTTCAGTCATAGACACCCACAGGGGCAGTTCTACTATATCCACGGGGTCACTATGAATCAGAATTGACTTGATGGCAGTGAAGCCTCTCTCTCTCTCTTAAAGATAGTTTATTATTGTAGTGTAGTGGTTCTCAACATTCCTAATGCCACAACTCTTTAATAGTTTCTCATGTTGTAATGACTCCCCCCCACCATAAAATTACTTCATTGCTACTTCATAACTGTAATTTTGCTACTGTTATGAATTGGGCAACCCCTGTGAAAGGGTTGTTTGACCCCCAAAGGGGCCGTAACCCACAGGTTGAGAACCACTGTTATAGTGGGTTAAATGTTAGCCCACCAGTTGCAATACTGACGAACAGTGAAACAATGTTTTCCCTTAGATATTTATATTCTTAGAAATCCTAAGGAACAGTTCTATTCTGCCAATAGGGTCACCATGAATTGGAATAATCTGGGTGGCAGTGGGTTTAGTTCTGGGCTTATTGATGTACTGGGAAAGCCTGATGCTCTGTTACTGATGTAAGTGGCTGATGGTGTCATACCTTGAAGAAGGGGCTCTCTGGAAGGACGCTGTCTTTCAGCTGCACTGGCCCAGGTTGTGTTCCACATGCTTGTGAGACAGCCCAGGCAGGCTGCGAGGAGGAGACTTGGAGTTTTAGACACGAGAACGTTTCCATTTTCTTAGTCCTTCCCCGACTTGCTCCTTCACCTCAGTTCTCTTTTGGATTTTCACAGGAACCTTTTAAATATTTCCCCAGGTTTTACACAAAGAAAACAAAACAAAGAACACTTCAACACGGCTTTTCTCTTAGGCACTGCTTTCATTTCCTTAAATCTTTTCACATTTCCACTTACATTAGTCTTTTATGTCTGACCTTACCACCACCAGTTCATGATAGCCAATGACATCGTTTCAATCTTTTTAAAAATGATTTCTCAGCATCTGGCACAGGCATTTTTATTTTTGAACTTCAAACCAACATGTTTGGATGCCTACTTAATTTTATATCCCAAATATAGCTCAAACTTAACTCATCTAAGCCCAAACTTTTCAGCATCTGCCTCTGCATTCTAAGGGACTTCAGTGAATGGCTCACCGTGCACTGTTATACAAATCAGAAATCTGAGATGTATTCCATGCATTTTTTTTAGTTTCTCATTCCCATTCTGCCATTCTGCATTCAGTGATTCTAGACATGTCATTTTTACTTCAAAAAAATTAAATCATTCTATTGGGGGTGAGGGGAAGCTCTTACAAAATAAAATCAGTCAATGGTATTAAGCACACTTGTATATATGTTGCCATCCACATTTCCAAAACAATTTCTTTCTACTTGAGTCCTTGGTAGCAGCTCCCATTTCTTCCCCTCCCTTCCCTCCTCCCACCCTCATAAAACCTTGATCAATTACATATTATTGTTGTTGTTTCATGTCTTACACTGTCATTTCTACTTTTAATGTACGTATCCACTTGTTTTTATTTTCATTGCTATCATTCTTGTCCTACCGATATTTGGAGAGCGGACAATTCTTTGTTCCTAGAAGCTATGTGGTGCACTGTAGGGTGCTAAACAGTGCGTTGACTGCCCCACACGCTGAATGCAGTAGCACACGGCTGTCCTCAACTCTGATGACATCAGTGCCTCCAGATATTGATAACTGTGCTCTGTGGGACAAAAATTGCCCTTGGATAAGAACCAATATTCCTTCTAAACACTGCAGTTTCTTTCTTGGACCTTTATAGGCCACTTGATCTCCTAGCATTCATATGCTGATTCTTTACATTGTTCTGCACCCATTAATACAGTTATTCTTATTTTAACACTTACCTCTTTTCATCACTGGTCTTCCCCAAACACTTTACTGGCTTGGCTTTGCTCTTAGACCAAAAGGCAAGCCTTAACATAGTATGTTAGGCTGGGTTTTCTAGAGAAAAAAACCAGTGACATGAATATATGTAAAGGGAGGAACTTTATATCAAAAAAGTAATTTTATATTTTATATCAAGAAGGCATCCCAGCCCAGTGCAACCCAGTCTCTAAGTCCAATGCTAGCCAGAAGCCTCTGCAGACTCATGGAACTGTTGACCAATGCCTCAGAAGGGAGAAGCAGGAAGCAGGGGATCACAGGCCGGTGGGCACTGAGTTGAATGATCCAAGGCAAGTTGGCCTATTGCAGGGTACCTACAGTTCTAGGACCAGCACCCATGTGAGGGTGCACCTGGAGGCAGACACAGAACCAGAGTATGCAGGAAGGTGTGAGGCCAGAGAGAAAGTTTCTTACTGCCTCTTATAAAAAGGCTACACTACAAGTAGGCATCGACAGACTACCTAATGTACAGGTTGGACTCTCCCCCTACCTCCACACAGGTATTGATGAATAGTAATTAAGGTGTTTCAATAGCCTGTTGTTGTGCTGGAAGCATTCATTAGTATATGACAGGACATTTGGAACACAGCTACACTGCCACCGAACTGGGTGGCCATACTGTGCCATACTGTGCCATTGTAGAACATAGAATTTTTAAAACAATATCATTCACATAACATGAAAGGAAAAGTTTGCTGAAGAAATCTCATAATCAGTTGCAGCAGTAAGTTGACAGGAGCATCCAGAATTTAAAATCAGATTCAGAAGAAGCCACGGGATGACACCAAAACTTTTAAAATTGAAAACAGCGGATATCGGAAAGATGTTCCCTTCTGCTGTATTGACTATGCAAAGGTATCTGACCCCCTTGATTATAAAGAATATGTTATGGGCACCATTTCCAAGAATGGGAATTATAGAAGTGTAATCACACTCAGACGTGACCTCTACATAGGCCAAGAGGTAGCCTCTCAAACAGAACAGGGAGATGGTGTGCAGCTTAAATCAGGAAAAATGAGTATGAAGATAGGTTGTACCCTTTCCTCAAATATATTCAATCTGTATACTGAGCAGCTAATTCTGTAAGCCGGGCTCTTTGAAGAATACTGTGCCATTAAGATTACAGGAAGGCTCATCTACAGACTGCAGTATACGAATGATACAACCTTGCCGGCTGACTTTAATGGAGATCAAACTATAGATTACAAATCAATGTGAAGTAAATAGGCATCCTCATAACAGGTCCAATGCCCAGCATCATGGTAAATGGAGAAAGATGGAAGTAGTCAAGCATTTCACTTTGCTTGGGCGACAGTCAGTGTACACAGAAGCAGTTGTCAAGAAGTCCGACGATGTGTTGTGTTGGGCAAAGCTGCTGCCAAAGAGCTCTTGAAAAGATGAAAGAGCAAATATGCTCCTTTCTCGGCTGCGATGCTCCTGATCAAACCATGGGATTTTAAATGGCCTCATCGAATGCAAATGTAAGTGAAAGATGGGAATGAACAAGGACCCCAACAATACAAAACAAACCCAAAACTCACTCTCATTGAGGCAATACGGACCCATAATGACAAGAAAGGATGGGATCGAATTCCTCTTGGAGTTTCTGAGACTGTAACTATTTAAGGGAGTAGAGCGCACTGTCTTTATCCTTTGTTACAGCTGGTGGTTTTCAAGGAATTCTGGAGAAGGATTGATGTATTTGAATCAGGTGTTTTTTGCACAACATACCTTCTATATTATGTCCATCTGTTTGTCTGGCCCTTAACTTTTTGGTTTAAAATAGCTGTGCTCTTTCCTAGTTAATGCTGACCAATATTGATAATAATGTGCTGCTATCTTATCAATAATAAGAAACTTACATATGCCTGCAACTTACAGTTGGACTTCATAGAGCATTTTATGCTTACAATCATCATACGGAGAAGTCAAGGTGAGTTTTGTTATTTCATCCTACACTTGGGGTCAACTGACTCAGAAAGGCTGTGATATTCCCAAGGTTATAAACAGGAGCACCTAAAGCTGAGAGATGAGCCTCCGTGTTCTAATGATAAGCCTAGAGCTCAACCCATCACCATATTGTGCCTCCACCTAACAGTGTGAGCTTGTTCCTGCGGGTTTTCTCTCCAAAGACCTCCCCCTTTCGCCAAATAACTGACAGAGGGACCTCTCACTCCTTCATGGGGATTTGACTTTCCTCCTGTCCCCATTTCAAAACTCAACGGAGCCTTCAAGGAAGAGATGATTCTACACAGCAGCTGGTGTCATAGTTTTAACATACTCGTGAACTCGGTCAGCAAACCTCTACTATTAGTTTTTGCCTTGCTCCTGTCTTCTCATAGCCTTGGGAGTATTTAATTGAGTAGCTAGAACTCCAGTGACTTTTACTTAGAAAAAGAGTTTAATATTCTTTTTGCTGCAAAATGAATTGATACCAAGAAGAAGACACATATAGTAGTAGTCTAGGATTACCAGGTTCTTACTGACTTGGTTCATTAGATTTTGTGTGTGTGTGTGTGTGAGTGAGGTAAGACCCTTCCTTATTGTATTTTTTCCTAATAAATTAGACTCACATTTATATTTAAAGAAATCAAACCCAATGCGATTTCAGAGCAATATTGATCTTATTATCATTTCAATGAGAAAGAATTAAGTATTATGGATTGCCAGAAGAACAAACCAATTTATTTTGGAAGAAGTACAGCAAGGATGCTCCTTAGAAGTAAGAATGGTGAAACTTTATCTCACCAATTTTGGACATGTTATTAGGAGAAAACAGTCCCTTAAAAATGAAATCATATTCAGTGAAGTAAAGGGTCAACGAGAAGACCTTCAAGGAAATAGACAGACAATGTGGCTGCAAAAATGGGTTCACCCAACAACAATCAGGATGGCGCAGAACCGGGCAGTGCTGTGTGATCTTTATGTAGGTTTGCTGAGTTGGAACCAACTCAAGGGCATCTAACAACAACAACTAGCAGCAACAAAATCACTTTAAAAGTGGAATCTCACCTCTATAATATGGCCATCAACTTCAATTTGATGAAGTTTCATTTGCCTTAGAAAACTGACTCAGTTGCTTATGGTAATTTAATTTTCTGACAATTTAAGAAAAGGTATGTGACACCTTTTTCACCACATGAAGAAATGAAGTAGAGAATGGGAAAATAGGTATGGTTGATCAATGCCTACACAGAAGCTCACTTGTGATTCCAACAATCATTTAGGCTCTGAAGTAGTCAGGACGTTATCTTGGGTAATTAAATAACTGAGGTGAACCTTAGTGACCACCTTGTGAGTCAACTCATTCCACAAAAGATTTATTTTGGTGTCTGCAGAGTTCTGATCAGACCACATATGACACATTCTCATCACTGGTCAACAGCACAGAAAGAACCACAAACACTCATGCAGCTCTAACAAAGGAGAAATCTAAACCAGTGAAAATAATGGCTAGGTTTATAGAAGCATGATTTGAAACCATTAATTCAACCAAGTAGAATGCTCTCTGTCATCTTAAAACACCTGGCCTGCCACATACAATTATTTAAAAGTTTATCAACTTTACTCCCACATTGAATTTGGGAATAGGTGACAACTTTCTGCAAGTTATACTCAATTGAAAAACATTGTGAAAAAAGTCAGGGCATAGGATTATAGACAGACACGAACTTGACCCCAGCTGTTATAATTCTTCATATATATATATATATATATATATATATATATATATATATATCTTACACAAGCAAAGTCAATGTTAATTCTGTTTAATATATACTTATGTTCTATTGTATAACATTTTATTTCCTTTGCTTGGTTGGAAATTCAGTTCTCTGAACTGTCTTCTTTGGTTTTTTTTTATTTAATCATTTTATTGGGGGCTCATACAGCTCTTATCACAATACCTCCATTGTGTCAAACACATTTGTAAATATGTGGCCATCATTATTTTCAAAGCATTTTCTTTCTACTTGATCCCTTGATATCAACGTATTTTCCCTCCCTCCCGCACCCTCCCTCTCTTATGAACCCTTGATAAATTATAAATTATTATTCTTTTCATATCTTACATTGTTCACTGTCTCCCTTCTCTACTTTTCTGTTGTTCTTCCCCCAAGAAGAGGGGGAGTTAAGTCAATCATTTTGATCAATTTCCTCTTTCTCTCCTCTACCTTCCCCTTTCCCTCCTGGTATCTCTATTCTCATTATCGGTCCTGAGGGGTTTATCTGTCCTGATTCCCTGAGTTGCAGGATCTCATCTGCAGCAGTGTACATGTTCTGGTCTAGTCAGATTTGTAAGGTAGAATTGAGGTCATGATAATGGGGTGGGGTGGGGGTGGGCGGGCACATGGAAGAATCATTAAAGAACCTGAGAAAAGTTGTATGTTTCATTGGTGATGTACTGCACCGTGACTGGCTCGGCTCTTTCTTGTGACCCTTCTGTAAAGGAATGTCCTACTATCTACAGATGGGCTTTGGGTCCTTGCTCTGATCACCCCACCCACCCATTCACATTGGTATGTTTTTTTGTTCTGGGTCTTTGATGCCTGATACCTGAACCCATTGACACCTCATGATCACACAGGCTATTGTGCTTCTTCCATATGGGTTTTGCTGCTTCGCAGATAGACTGCTGCTTGTTTATCTTCAAGCCTTTAAAACCCAAGACACTAAATGTTTTGATAGCCAGGCACCATCAGTTTTCTTCACCACATTTGCTTATGCACTCACTTTGTCTTCAGCGATCATGTTGGGAAGGTGAGCATCACTGATCAGAGCACATAGGAGCAAATGAACTACCTTCTTATCTTCCTTAAGTTGGTTGTCTACTTATTTATAAAGCTCTTCACCAATCTACAATTTTTATTAAAATGTTTTCTGTTTTCTTCCTATTTTTTCCCCTCCCCATTTCCCTGTTACCTTTCTCTGTGAAAATCAATAGCGGATCACTTTTTTATATTGGTTTTTATTTTCTAGAAATTAATTCTATAGCTAAATTTTTATTTTATATGACCAACTCAGGAGAACTTGCTATCAGTTTGCTTCATTGAAAACAATTTCCCTTCACCCAAAACCTTGTATGGCTATTGTCTTCCCCTTCTTATCACTGCTTTTTTTATGGCTTGGAATCTATGAGTCAGTGGTTCAACTAATCATCCATAGTGATATTTACTTGACATACCTAAATTTATCACAATTGATGAAACGTGACTATTGAAAATCCCCAGTCTACAATGTCAGTTTTATTATATACTGAACCTCTCTATGACTTCATGCCACCAAGCAATAAGTTGCAAAGATATTGTCAAACAACCCAATACGGAAAAGTCATTTTCCAAGTCATTGAGTCAAAAGAGGTGAACTATTGTTAAACATATACAAACTGGGCCTGTGAACTCTTAAACCCTAAGACAATGTGGAAAATGATGACTTGGGAGGCATGCATGGGAAGAGCATCTCATTAGACTCCCGGCATCTTGCTCAGTGCTGGAACATTGTTAGGTCAGAGTAACTGTTAGTTGAATGTGTCAATAAGTAAACTTCTCACTGCCATCTAATTGATGCCAATGCATGGGGACCCTAAACAGGGTAGAACTGCTCTGTGGGTTTCCAAGACTGTTACTCTTTAAAAGTGTATAAAGCCCGGTCTTTCTCCCAAGGAGCTACTGGTGGTTTCAAACAACTGACCTTGTGGATTGCAGCCCAGCAGGTAACCACTGCAGTACCAGGCCTCCATAAATAGACTAAACATTTCTTAACATGGCTCTTTTCTTATTAAAAAATATCTAGGAATCACAAGTCACTTTGTCCCCCTTGAAAATCTTAACTCATATCCTCTTAAAATCTGTTCTGGCTCTCCTTCTTCTAATCCCAAGAGGGATGAAGTGGGATTAAATGTCTTTTCTGGTTCCTGATTCTTCTTTTATACTTTCCCCTGTACTTCGTGTCCTCTTTGCAATGTTTCTCCTCCCAAAGTGTCTTCTTTCAGCTTAGGCAACCCCCTTCTTTCTTCCCTATCCCTCCTTTTCCTCGTTGAACAAGTCATTCTTACTACCAGCATCTGAGTGTTTTCACTCTATATTACAATGGTCTGTTTTTTATCTGTATCCTCAGATTGAAGCATGTAAGGACAAGAATTGTTTCTACCATAATTATAACAGACTTGGGGCCAATTCGCACTGTGCCTGGGCTATAAAAGGACGTTGCATGTGCATTGCTCATTGTTTCTGTCCTTAAAGGCCTAAGTAATAAAGACTACTTGTATAGATGTTAGTTGTGTCAGTGTGGGTTCCAGAAACTTCACAGGTATTAATTTAATTCACATAAAATAGGCACCATTTAACTATAAAATAAAAAGCTAGATGTGATTAAAGCCACACAATAGGTGGACACTACTCTAACGGGTTTTTGTTTTATAGATGAGGAGGATAAGGCACCCTGATGTAAAATAATTTGCCAATGGTTATAAAAACTTACTGCCATCAAGTCAGTTCTGACTCATAGTGATCTGATAGGACAGAGTAGGACTTCCCAGGTGGGATTCCAAGACTTTAAACTCTTTATAGCAATAGAAAGCCTCATCCTTCTCCTGCTGAGTGGCTGGTGGTTTTGAACTGCTGATTTAATGGTTTGCACATAGCTAGGAAATGATAAAGCTGATATTTTAAACCACCTTATCTAGTACTACACTCTGTACTTTGGGATAAGTCAGGATACCTTTGAATAAATATAAACCAATTTTACTGGCTTATACAAAAAGAGCATTAAAAAAGTTTCATAAAATGTCCATCTATTGGTCGGCGTTAGGCTTGCTATACCGTGTTCTAACCTTGCTTCTCGGAGGTACTGTTGGCTCTACTCCATTTCATGTGTTAGTGTCATCTGCTGCTTGGTTAAAAGATGGTGGCAGCACTCCAGGCATGCCATTTAAGTATGACAATTTCTAAAGAAATAAGTAACCGTTTCTCCTATTTTTATATGAAATGCCCATTTCTAAATCAATAACTGACAAGGAAAGTGGAATGTCATGATTGGATTAGGTTTTGATGATTTTTTTTTTGCCGACTCGTTAATTGCTTTCATGTAGAAAAGCTACTCTGGGGTTCTTTATCCTGCTATTTGGTTGACCTATCATGTGACTTATCTTTAGTGTCCGGACTGGCTTAGATAAATCAAGATTTACTCTTGGAGTTGGGAAAGTCTACAGACATATTTAGAGGAGATAAATATTTGGGTAAAATCAGGATACAATAACAAAAGAAGATATAGACATCATCAAAAAAGGAAGCTTACTATATCACCCAACCAGCAGGGATGACAGCCAATTACAGGAGGTGAACCGAGTCAAGTGGTGCACCTGTGCTCCCCTCTCAAGGTACATGAATGACGGACAATTGGGGACTCTGTTGTGCCTCAGTCTCACATTGAGAAGATAATGATAATACCTGGCCCACTTTGAATTTAATGCTGCAGATATGTAACTATGAGTCATCAAAGACACATTTGCACCTCAGGTATGGTTGTAAACATGAAACATCAAAGGCACATTTGCATATTATAAATGATTATTTTTATTAGCAGAATAACGTGGCGGGTACTCCTACGGCAGAGGGATTAATTGAGCAGGGTTAATAGTGAATGCTTATGAAATGTTTGTGGTACAATTCAATAATTAATCTTTGGATTGTACCACATATTTATAAAATTAATTTAATAATTCACATAACTAGTGAAATGATTGCAGTACAATCCAATAATTAACCTTTAGTTCCATTATGTGTGTGTCCATTTATCATCCTGTGGTAATTTACATGTGGCTTTGATGCTGGAAGCTAGGACATCAGTATTTCAAATGCCCGTATGGTCACCCATGGGGGACAGTAGAGCTCCAGATGAAGATGACGTGGATAAGGACACTGGCAGACCCCTTCTGAACGATTAGACATGGAAAATCGTATGGATCGTAATAGTACATTGTCTTATGTGGTGTCAGATGAGCCCCTCAGGTTGGAAAGCCAAACAAAACGAAGAGAGCTCTACCTTCTCACAGCAAAGTGGACCGTGATGCTGTGGATGGAGCAAACCCTTCAGGACTTGCATTTGCAGATAGGGCCCGGCTCAACCTTTGAAGCACTTGTTGCAAGCATCTATTAATAATCAGAATTAATCCAGGAACACGGAAAGTCACCAAAATGAAATGGAATTTCAGGGGGAATGAATGCTTTAATGCGGCCAAAGTCTCTGCCCACCAAATAGTCATTCCCTGCATGAGTCTGGTAAGAAGGTGGGGCAAGATACTGATTGAATTTACCAGTAAGTAATCGGGAACAAGATTCTCTTCAGCAGCCTACTGAGGCATATACAAGAAACTCTGAGCAGGAGGAGGAAGCATCTCATTACCAGCAAGAGGCAGGAGAGCAGCACATCCTCTAGACCTGAAGTCTCTGTGCAATGATGCTCCTGAATCCAAGAGAGCTGTCACATCAGAGGAGCGGTACAGAACCAAGACACCGAGCATGGAGCAAGCCATGGAGCAAATACAGCTGAGGGCTTTTGTCCCAGAGGCTGGCTTGCTGAGCCGGTTGCCTCTGGGCACTTAATTCAGGTAGCTGGGTCTGTAGACAGACTTTGTGCTGAATGTTTTCAAGTTGAGGTTTACAGCTGAGTGGTGTGCCCCTTTGGGCATTTATTAGCAGACCTGAGTGAACTTTGTAACATGTCCTCATAGCTTAATCCTGAGCATTTCTCACTGGCATTACAACTTGCTCCTCAGTAAACCTTTTAATCAGGAACCTATATAGATCAATATCCTAGGCATCAGGGAGTTGAAATTGGCTGACATTGGTGGTTTTAAACCACACAGTTACATGGTTTACTGTACGTGGAATGAATGGCCCATTGAAGAGGAATGGCGTCACCTTCATACTCAAAAAGAGCGTCTCAAGATCTACCGTGAAGCACAGTGTTGTCAGTGACCGGATAATGTGCACATCCCTCTGAGAAGACCGCTGCGATCAGTTGATGCTGACTCAGTGACCTGTACAGTGCCTCCTTACTACAAGACCAGGGAGTCCTGCTGGTGTAGTGCTTCCATGCTGGGCTGCAGTCCTTAAGGTCAGTAGTTTAAACCACCAGCCTGCTCCGAGGATGAAAGACAGGGCTTTCTACTCCTGTGAACAGTTAAAGTCTTGGGAACTCGAAAAAGGGCAATTCTACCATGTCCGAAAGAGTCACTATGAGCTGATACCAACCGGATGGCAGTTTTAGAAGATCAGTTCATATGACTATTTTACTAAGGTCAAAGATGAAGACATTGAAGAATTCTACAAACTTCTTCAGTCTCACATTGTTTAAACACACTCAAATTATATGGTACTTACTTGTGACTGAAATGTAAACTTCGAGATCGGTAGTTAATATGTAGCTTTGGTCACAGGAATGAAATCAGATAGAATGGTAGAATTTTATAAGATCACTGATTTACTCATTATATAAATTCTATTTCATGCAAGATAGTTTTATTTTTTAAAATAGTTTTATTGGCACATAATCTACATATCAAAAAATTCAATAGTTCAATCCTGCAAAGAAGAGTTGTACAATCATTAACAAAATCAACTGTAGAAGATTTTCTGCTGTATTCATTGTTTTAGCTCCCTATTTCCCCACAACTTCCCTTGCGGTACTCCCAAGAAACCATTAATCCAGCTACTGTCTCTATAAACTTACCAATGTGGGATTTCTTATATGGAAAATGTTACCAAAAAACCAACAATTGAAAAGTAAAACTGAAAGAATCCCAATAAAAAAACCCCAGAAAGTATTGAAAACTAGAACAAATTTTAAAAAGGGTCAAAAGGGAAATCAAATGGTAAGGTGTTAAAATTTCCCCTAACTGCATCTACAGTGGGTTCACTTTCTAATATAATCTGCATGTTAGCCAGGCTCGTCACATCCCTGGCCTGTTGGCAAGATGACTCACCAGAGGCTTTTTAATCAATGCAAATGTCAACTGTTCACGAGGATTTTGCCCCACTATGAATCTGAACTAACTTGACAGCACCTACCGACAACAAAACTTATGATGCACCTGTCATCTGCAAGGACCATTTAGTGATTCTAGCAACATAGTTACTGAGGCCTACAATGTGATAGACCTTATTGTTGACCCTGTCAATAGACCACTACATGAAAGAGAGAAACATTTCTCATTATAACACTGTCTTGGGAGTCAAGGCAGACATAATGGCTTAAAGCAGTGGTTCTCTTTGGGGGGTCAAACGACCCTTTCACAAGGGTCACCTGATTCATAACAGTAGCAAAATTACAGTTATGAAGTAGCAACGAAAATAATTTTATGGTTGGGGGATCACCACAACATGAGGAGCTGTATGAAAGAGTCACAGCACGAGGAAGTTTCAGAACTACGGGTTTGAGGCATCAAGCAAGTGAGCTGAAGGTGAGAGTTAATGGGCTGGAGAAGGTGAAGAAGGTTAGGTCAAAATATCTTTTGTTTACACATATGCTTCATAAATATGGAAAAGCAAGGAGTTACTTTGAGCACTCCGGTATGCCTGATCCATGCCATGGTGTTTTCAATTGCCCTCATATGCACGGGAAAGGAAAATCAAAGAAGAATCTATTCATTTAATTTATGGTGCTGATGAAGAATATTAAAAGTAGCATGGGCCGCCACAAGAACCAACCGATCTGTCTCGGGAGAAGTAGTCAGAATGCCCTGTAGAGGTCCAAGGTGGGGAGACTTTGACGCCGTTGTTTTGGACATGTTTTCAGGAAAGACCAGCCCATCGTGCTTGGGTAAGTAAGTAAAGGGGCTGTGAAAAGAGGAAGATGCTTGATGACACGGATGGACACGGTGGCTGCAACTCTGGGCTCAAGCATAAGAACAATTGTGAGGCTGGCCCAGGCCTGGGCTGGGTGTCTTTCGCTTGTGCGTGGGCCGCTCTCAGTGGGACCTGCACAATGGCAACTGCCAACAGCCACATCCCTAATTTGTTTTTCCAATTTGGGTTCATAATGTTAAAACTTCTCTTCAAATTTTGGGGCATACTATTCTTTTAGTGTAAAGCTTTGGTAATGCAAGTTGTTTGCTATTGGCTGCTCACCTAAAGCTTGGCAGTTCAAGCTCACCTTGTGGCCCCATAGAAGAGAGGCTTTAACCATCTGCGTTTGTAAACATCATGGCCAAGAGAACCCTATGGAGCAATGCTACTTTACAACATGTGGATTCACTGTGAGGCTTTGACATTGCCAAGTGCTGGGAGCTAACTTGACCATGGCTGACAAACGCATTCTTTCAGTATTTATTCATCAGTGGACGGGGATTGAAACTCCCCTTGTGGACTTTGTTGGTTGCTTGTGTATTTGTTTTCTCCCCGTGGTACGCAGGCACACTTTTTAGTGGGATGATTTTTACCTCCTTTCTACTTTCAATGATCGTGTTCTGACTCTTTGTCTCGTGGTTTCCTCTATTGTTCCATTCAGCCCTGTGGAATGCCAGATATGTTGATGGATTGGGATTTTACTTTCTGAGAGCCAATTCCTGTGTCTGCAGTTGTGCTTTGGTACCAAGCTTAGCTGAGCTCACAGCTCATGATATCTTACTCAGCTCAGGATCAACTAGTGCTATTAGCTTTCTCCTATGAGCACACGAGGAGGGGGAGTCCCGCCAAACCAGCCCTGGGCTTGATGGTGAATCGCTGACCTTGAAAAGAGCTGCCTGACACCCCACCCCGCCAGGGCTCCCTGACAGTGATGAAACTGTTCAGTGATGTCTGTTTTCTGTTTGGTCATCTCTTTTTGGAGTGGACACATACCTGGACCTCTTCGGATCAGTGTGCAGGGAGCAGTTTCTCAGATTTCTCGGTATAGATGAGTGAGTGCCTCCTGCACTACATCCGTTTCTTGAAACATTTGAATTTGTGTTCTACAAGTTCCTGGAGACCTGTTTGGGCTCAATGCTTCCATTGAACGTGTTGTTCTTCCTACCTTCAGTACCAGCAGTTCTGGATTATATACTGCCCTTTCAAATCGTTCAACACCGACCAGTTATTTTTAGTATCCTGACTCATTTGAACCTACTGTGTTGATTCTGTCACTCAAATGCCATTTTCCACTTTTTTCATTTACTGGGTATGCACATGTATTGCAATGACTACACAGAACTCACAGAGCATATTCATGGCTAAAGGGCTTATTAGGGAAGTTAATAGGTTGCAAGGCAAATGAGAAATGTTCAGGATAGAGTTGTTCATCAGGATATGTTACAAAGTTCTTTCAGGGCTGCTAATGGATGCCCAAAGGCAGGCCATTCCGGAGTAAATGTGATCCTGAAGGCATTCAGCTTAAACTCTATGGGTCAGCAAGCCCAGCTCCCTGAATTATGTTCCCAGAGGCATCCGTGCCGCAAACCAGTCTCCTACACAGAAGCACTCAGCTGTGCATGCTCAGAGGGCTGGGAAGTCCACTGCTCTGTTTCATGCTCTGACTGCTGGTTCTGTTGCTGTCCTTCTGATGTCACAGCTGTCTTCTGGGTCAAGGAGTTTCACTGTGCAGGGATCTCGGGGCCCAGAGGACACCCTCTACTCTGACCCATAGTCATCATATGCACAACAGAATGAAACACCGCATGGTCCCACACCATCCTCACAATGGCTCCTATGCCTGAGCCCAGCGATGCAGCCACTGTGTCCATCCATCTCGTTGAGGACCTTTCTCTTTTTCACTGCCCGTCCACTTTACCCAGCATGATGTCCTTCTCTAGGGACTGGCCTGTCCTGACAACATGTCCAAAGTATGTAAGACAATGTCTTGCCATCCTTGCCTCTAAGGAACATTCTGATCTTACTTCTTCCAACATGGATCAGTTTATGCTTTTAGTGGTCCAATATTCTTTTCCAGCACCACAATTTAAATGCTTCATTTCTTCTACATTCTTCCTTATCTGATGTCATTAAATGTTTTATCATTATCTGCTGACTAGTTAAGGAAGAAGTTGAACTAGGATCTAGATATCCAATACTTATTCCCTTAAAGCACTGGGTGTACAAAAATCTACAACTCTTTCTTCAAATGATACCTCATGCAGAAATTCAAAATGCAAAGGAAAGGTCAGGCTACTCTGTTTTTAGGCAGAGGATTAGCCCTGGTGGGTAAGAAGAGGGTGGAGAGACCTGTGGCATTCTTCCATGCCCGACTGCTGCTTGACCTTCCAACGCATCTTGGATTAGCCTTTAGTGGCCCGGGGATATACTGTTTTAAAAAATGATGTATTAATTAAGGCTAAAATAGTGTGCCTGGCCCTCCAAACCAAGGAGGACCCTATGAATATGGATAAGAGGTAATATCCTTGTATCCTATTGGGCCTCTGCCCTTACGAGAGATTAGTGCTCAGGCTAAAAATTAAATAAAAGCATTTTTTTTCATTTAGCAAATAATTCTTTTCAAAAGACCAAGAATTTTTTTAAATTTAAAAGAAGGAACTAAAGCGATCCCGAACCTTACACAATACAACGGCATTAGCATTGCCCACATCAGAAGTAGCAAGAACCTGCCCTCCAGTCCCAGAGCATAAGCTGCTAGAATTGAGACCATCAAATGAGTGACTCAGTTTGGTGAATCAGCCCCCTCTGTGATTTCAATTAATGAGAACCGGCACTGGGGCAAAAGTATTGTTGGGAACAATGAGTCTCTTTCCTTTGGGTGCTCAAACGAGGAGAAACCATTTGTCAGTAGTCCTCATTAACAGCAAAACATGCCTTTGGCCTTGGAAAAGCTGCCAAACTCTGTACACAAAGTTGAAAGTGAGTCATGCATACTATTTGGTGTGCTGTTGTTTCTCCTATTTAGAAAGTGGAAATGAGCTTAGAAATTTGATTACTCTGTGTTGATCAAGTGAGATGGAAAAGGTAATCCAGAACATGGATTTCTTTTTTTTTTTTTTAAGATCTCTTCTCCAAGACTGCAAACGGGATTCTAAGTACAGGTTGAGGTTCCTGTCCTGGCAGGGTGAGGGATTTCCTGGCTGTTTTTAAGAGTCTTTTCTCCTCAGAGAGAATCAAGAAATTTATTCTTCATGGCCTCTGTGTTAGACAGGGTTCTCTAGAGAAATAGAACCAGAATGTTAATAATTATATATATACAGATAGATAGGTATATAACATAAGAAATAAGCAGTTAATTAAATTATTAAGCACTACATATGGCTCAGTGCAACTTATTCCTATGAAACAGTTGTTAGACACTGGAAGTCCATCAAGTCTTGAGGGCCACCGGGTAGTCTTCTGTAGAGAAATTCAGGCTATCCAGGTACAGGCAGCAAACAGCAAGGCAGGTCACCAACAGTCAGCAGATGACAGGGTCTGACAGTCCCCAGCTCAAAGGATGTAAATTTCAATGGTGTGGCGGAGCAGATCTTGAAGGAACCGTGTTACAGTGACACAGTCCATGGATTAGGTGTCCCACAGTGAGGGTAGCTTGCATATAGAGGCACAGAAGAAGCAAGAAAAGTCTCACACTGGTCTGATGATCAAAGAGCAAGAGTCAAGAGTGTCAAGGCTCGCTGAGCCATTTATCTCCCGCCCTTTAATTAATCCCACATGTGTTTATTGGCCATGTTGGCATAATAAACTTTAACTATCTCAGACTCTTACATGAAAACACTAAAAAATAAGCACCCAATTTTGGTCTTTAGGAGCTACAGTCAGAAATAGTTATATAGATTATATATCTATGTGCAGATACATACATCATATATAGCTAACTTCTCATGAATACACAATTAGAGATTACATAGCAAAATATATATGAACTATATATAATTTCTGAGAAATTGCATTTGGTTTGTGAGAACTATCGGTGTATGAGGAATTATCATTTCCTCAATCATTTCTCTACAATATACTGGTTTCCATTTTTTATGGAGAAATTCATTCTTAATTAAAATACCTACATTGAAACCTGTTGCACCTCTAGTTTACATGTCTAGCTCTTAATGCTTCGGACTCTGGTGTCCCAGCTGTTGCCCTTCAGGCAGCTCAGCCTCCTAAGGGTGCCACGCACAGCAGGAGGAAACACTGCCCGGCCTGTGCCATCGTCACAAGGATTGTGTTGGAGCCCATTTTTGTAGCCACTGGGCCAATGTATCCCACTGAAGGTCTTCCTCCCTTTAGTGACCTTCCACCAAACGTGATATCAGTTTCCAGGGACTGATCTTTCCTGATGACATGTCCAAACTGTATTCTGGTTGCACTTCACCCAAGAAAGATTTGCTTATTCTTTGGCAGTCCATGATACGTTCAATTATTCTTCTTTTTATTAAAAAATCATTTTATTGGGGGCTCATACAGCTTTTATCACAATCCATACATCCATCCATTGGGTCAAGCACATTAGTACATTTGTTATCATTTTCAAAACATTTTCTTTCTTCTTGAGCCCTTGGTATCAGCTCCTCGTTTTTTTTCTCCTTCCCTCCCCCACCTTTCCTCTCTCATCAACCCTTGATAACTTATAAGTTATTATTATTTTTTCATGTCTTACACTGACTGATGTCTCCCTTCACCCACTTTTCTGTTGTCTGTGCCCCTGGGAGGGGGTTATATGTAGGTCATTGTGATCAGTTCCCCCCCCCCCCCCATTCCTGACATCATTACTCTCATTATTGGTCCTGAGGGGTTTATCTGTCCTGGAGTCCCTTCAAATATGTCAGATATTCTTTGGTTTTCTTTATTCCTTTTCCCATTTTCCCATGCATGTGAGTGATTGAAAGTATCCTGGGTTTGGTCAGGCTTGTTTTGTCCTCAAATTGACAGCCTTTGCTCTTCACAGTTTAAAAGCACTTTGTGCAGCAGATTTGTCCAGTGGAATATTTTGTTTGATTTATTGATTGCTGCTTCCATGAGCGCTGATTGTGGATTCAAGAAAAATGAAACCTTAACAATATCCAGCTTTTCTTCTTTTATCATGATGTTTCTCTATAGACAGCTTATTAATATTCATGGAATAGTGCTTTACAAAAGCACAGCCATTGCAATTGAATTTATTCTAATTCAAAGCAACTCCATATTTTGTGTCTGAGATGGTAAAGAGGTGAACAGCGAGCCATGTTTTGCTTCTGTGGGGCAGATGGTGGTGTTTGAACGACCCTCTTGGGGTTAGCAGTCCAAGACTTACTGCCACCAGTGCAAATGAGACCCTAATTCCCACTTCCTCCACTGCTTAGAAGTTGTAGGCAAGCATATAAGATATTAATAGAGCGTTAGACTGATTTATCTTGAGAAATTACGTAGTGCACACACTGTTTCTTAGACATTGTCATGCGGTTGGGACACATCTGCTGGGACACAGCAATGATGGAGAGAGACAAATCTGCGAAACACTTTGCAACATAGATGAACCTGGAGAACATTGTACTGCATTAAATTAGTCAGTCACAAAAGGGCAAATATTGCACGAGAACACAACTACAAAAAAGTCAAGAAAATGCTTTCACAGCGAAAGAAATAATCTTTGAAGTTTATGAGGGGTGAAAGGGGAAGTGAAGCTAGACATGTCTTAATTTGGGCAAAGGGAAAGATAGTGTGCAATAAGGGGGTGCTTGGCACAGAAGAAAAAAGCAGAGGAAGACATTGAAAGGATCCTGAAGTAAAAGTAATCAAGGTAAATACCATTACATACACAGTTCTTACAATGATATTAATAACAGTAATATAGTGACATGCAACTGAATAGTATTGGGAGGATGATGGATGGGACTACATTGAAAAACATATAGTTTTTTTCCAGCGAATATTTTTACATATATTATATGTGCTACAAATCTATCCACAAATATGGATAAAGCAGAGGGCAACATTATGAAAACTTCTTACCCATATCCAAACACCTTGAAGTTTAGAGGCTCAGGACTAATTTTGGGTCACCGGGTCCACAAAGGCAATGTTCAAAGTCTGACTTTGGTGAATAGTGACTGGCGTAGATAGAACATAGCCTCATCTTCGCCTGAGGAACAACTGGTGGGTTTGAACCACTGACCTCGTGGTTAGAAATCTAGCACTTACCCAACAGCACCACCAGGGCTTCTTGGGGTATAACCATTGGTCTCCCTGTCTGGAGCAAAGAAGAGTGAAGTAAATCCAAGGTGGATTGAAAAAGTAGTCCAAAGTTTAAATGGATCATTTGAGTTCAAGCTTCGTGACAGTAGTACCAGAAGCACTACATGGTGCCCAGCTTCTACTGTGGATTTTTCTGAAATGCATCATGATAGGAATTCTCGCATTGAGTGAGAGAAAAATGTGAAACAAAAAAATCAAAGTAATAAAAAAGAGTGGAATCTCTAAGATTATGAACCTTAAACATCCTTCCAGCCTGGAACTGAACTCACTTTCTTGGCTCAACTTTCATCCAGACAATACACAGTCCTATAACTCGAACATTAACACCAGGACGGTCACATTCCTTAGAAAAATCAAGCTTATGAAACCAAAATGGAAATATTTTCCCAGGATGAAAACTCAGAAGGCAGGAAATGACAGGAAAGAAGGACAAATGGAAATCACAAACAGGGACGAAGTGGGAAGGATGCTGTCACATTGTAGAGATTATATAGTGACTATCACAAAATATGTATGAATTGTTCGATGGAAAACCAATTTACTCTATTAACATTCACCTAAATCACAATGAAATAATTTTTGTTTGTTTTAAGAATGCCAAATCTAGATATATTCACATTCATCTACTAATTCACACTTACTAAGTATATACAAATTTAACTCCTTAAGTATTTGGAAGTAAGGATATTTGGTTCCAAAAGCAATTGAAACCTGAAAAGTTCAAGCCATGTGGATAGAGTTGGTTGCCATGGATTCATTAAGATGTGAGTAATAATGCCCATAGAAATGGTAGATTTCAGCAGAAATTATGTCATCCAAATGGAGGGATCTAAGGTGAAAGAATAATAGTTAATATTCAGAAATTCATTTATGATCTTTGGAATGCATGTGAGATTTTTGAAGGTAGCAGCCAGCTCTCATTAGAGGTCTACATCTTGGCTCATGGAATTCTTTATTTTATTTTGATTGAGCTATCTGTTTCCATGTTGGGTATTAAGGAAATCTGCTAAAGAAGTCAGAATATATAATTTTACTTCTTTTATAAAGAGCTCCATAGCAAAATGATTACATATACAAACTATGGAGCCATAGCTTAGATCAGTCAGTCTTATTGCCTGCCATATCTTCTGAACCTTTTAAGTGAAACTTCTTTGCTGACAGGTCAGTTTTGGGGAATGTATTTTGACAATATATTCTTTCCTCATCCAAACTCAGAATCTGGCAAAATAGCTATAATATGACCAGGTACAAAGCACTTACAGGACAATAAAACTTTTCTTTCTTGTGGAAAAAAATTAGGAAATATAACGGGAAGTGGGAAGCATGTTATAGGACATAGAGAAAGGACTCATGGTGTACAGTTGAAGTCATAAGTCAAGTTGAGGTGAGATAAAAGCAGAGACAAATGATATGATCGCTGAAGACAAATGTGTGCATAAGCAAATGTGGTGAAGAAAGCTGATGGTGCCCGGCTATCAAAATACAGCATCTGGAGTCTTAAAGGCTTGAAGGCAAACAAAGGACCATCTAGCTCAGAAGCAACAAAAGTGGGTGAAGGGAGGGAGACGTCGGACAGTGTAAGACAACAAAATAATAATTTTTAAATTATCAAGGGTGCATGAGGTAGAGGGGAGTGGGGAGGGAGGGGGACAAATGAGGAGCTGATACCAAGGACTTAAGTGGAGAGCAAATATTTTGAGAATGACGAGGACAACGAATGTACAAATGTGCTTGACACAATGGATGTATGTATGGATTTTGATAAGAGTTCCAGGGGTCCTCAAACTTTTTAAACAGAGGGCAAGTTCCTTGTCCCTCAGACCCATTGGAGGACCGGATTATAATTTAAGAAAAACTATGAACAAATTCCTATGCACAATGCACATATCTTATTTTGAAGTAAAAAACAAACAGGTCAAAAATGCCCGGTGGGCCAGATAAATGTCCTTGGCGGGCCGCATGTGCCCCGTGGACCATAGTTTGAGGATCCTTAAGCCCTGAATAAAATATTTTTTTTTAAAAAGTAGAGACAAACGAAAAGAGAAACAATTAAGAACATGTCTGAACATGACAGAGAACCAGGAAAGTGTTAATGGGACAGAAAAGAATAAGCAGTGATATGTCTCTCAGGAATTTCCCTAAAGTCTAAAAACATAGATAATATTAGCATTATCAAGCACCGCAATGCAATATCAATAAACCATTTATTGTGCACTTGCTGTAGAGTTTGTAGCCCAGCTCTCCCGTGGAACCGGCTCTTGCCTACCATTCCCTGGAATCTTCTCCATTTCTACTCACACATCCCTTCCTCTCGCCATTTCCAACATTACTCGCAAAAACTAAATTAAATCCCCCTTTCTTTGCAACTTTGCCCTCCTAATGGAACCCGAGCATTGAAGGATACAGCACACGACCTATTGTGGGTTTAAGACTTTTAATGTGGATGTCCTTTATTCTACCCTTTCCTGTCATCTGTGAAGGTTGTTTCTTAGGGTTTGTGAAAGCTTCCATTTTAAAGGGTTGTACCCCCTTAGCACTTTTCACGATGTAAACATTTCTGAGCACATTATAAACTCTACAGCATTTAGTTTAAACCACTGATGTCTACTTGCCGCACAAGCCATTTCGTTTACTTCTGTTCAATTCAACTCTAACAAACACCACGTTTGCCAGAACTTCCATTAAAGGTGTATGCCTTGACTCATTGATTCCAATAAGAGGAAAAATAACAATTAAACAAACAAACAAACAAACCACCATTTCCCTGCATCTGGATAACTAACTGGTGCTGCTTTGGGAAGGCAGGGAAAGTAGGAAAACAGTAAAACCCTTACAGAGCATGAGAACGTTGAGAGAACGTCATTTGGTACTGGCATTCTAGGATCCCCAGCGGCACAGGAATTGGGAATTGCAGAAACGAAACAAAATGGAGAGGCCCTGTCATTGAGTTTATTCTGACTCACAGAAACCCGAGATAGAGTTTTCTGGGGAGTGGAGAGCCTCCTCCTCCTCTCTCAGAGCAACTAATGGCTTTGAACCCCCCAACTTGTGGTTAGTAGCTGACCACTTTCCCGGCAGGATTCTTGAGGGGGTACTAAAGGGGTTCTTAGTGAGAAGACAGTTGAGATGGACGAAATCAGAACCGCAGCATGAAAGTCAAATTTTAATAAAACAGGGAATACGATGGAGCAGAGAAGCTAAAACAAAACAAATATCTGGCTGATAAGAGTATTAATTAACCTGAAATTTACTCTTGGCTTTTCAGTAGTTTAGGCAAGAGAAAAAGTAGATGATGATATAGTGCTTGTCTGACAACAAACTGGGCCATAATTTAGCTCATAAGAAAAAATAATGTTGAGGAGCTGATGCTAATTGCTCAAGTAGAAAGCAAATGTTTTGATAACGATGAAGGAAACAAATGTACAAAAGTGTTTAACACAATAGATGTATGTATGGATTGTGATAAGAGTTGTATGAGCCCCCAATAAAATGACTTTTAAAAATGTAAAAAGAAAAAGAATAATGTTTTTCTAGCCTTTTGAAGTGATTATGTCCTGTATAAAATTATAAATTATGTGCTAAATAGCAATCCTTATTGCAAATCAGTAGACATTCCAAACACAGCAAGGTTTTAGTTTTGTTTTATTTTATATCTTCCCTTGGTCCAACTGGAGGACTTGAAAACGAATTCTGTGCAGTAAAGTGTATGAAGGCTACACTGACCTGGCAGGGGAGGTACCACGATCATGAAGGTGGTTTTCCCAGGTGAGGCTTATCCACTGTACTCCAGTTGTGCTGAGCCCTGTGATTTCCCCCAAGGTGGGAAACACAACTGCATAATGTGCGGTAGTGGGGGACTACATTAGCCCTATCACCCAAAAAAAGAGAAAAAAGTTGATGAAGGCTTGGGATTGGGTCATATATTCAAGATACAAAATCATTGCATACTTTCTTTGAGTGTATAAGTAAAAATATTCTTTAATATCTATAGGCACAAATAAAAGGCACAGTGAAATATCGAGGACTTAAAAGCATTCTAGACCTTTGGTTGCGAGATCAGTAGGCTTGGGTGGGTGTACATAATAAACGAGAGTGAGTAGACACGGGTTCCACGATTCTAGGAGACACGCTGGCTTCTCCTGTCTCGCTTGCCATTTGTCTTTTCTCTTTCATGTCCAAGTGCTATCTCCTTGAAGCTAGTTTCAGTCAGGTGTGGGTCGTGTGATAAATTTGACAACAAATTGCAAATCGCCATCAGCTTTCCCTCTCAAACTGGTTTCCCTCAAGTGGCTAGAACCTTCTCTCCCTCCTTTGAATCAAACACACCCCATCAATTCCCAAAGCATTAGCGTGTTATCTCAGAGGCGTTCATATCATTCCCCTTGCCATTGCATTTGCTCATGTCATCATTATTTTCCAACTAGATTACTATGATGTGTTTCTAAATCACCCCCAGGTCTCGAATCCATGTTTATATTGTTCTAGTGTGATTTTTACAAAATGCCAATTTTGCCTTCTGTTTCAACATCTCCTCGGATTCTTTAGTCAGGGACTACTATAAATCAATCTTGGAGTGGAATAGGACACCCCATAACCAAAGCTGAAGATTAACTTCTGGGTTTTGGAACCAAGAGGGATGAAGAGAGCCAGATGGGTCTTTTAGAGTTTAAGGTTAAGTCAGAAAGTGGAGAAATTGCTGATGCTCCTTGGAAGTCATTTCCCAAGAAATAGACACTAATTTACCAGCTCTTATCTCAGTACTTCCTATACTGATGAAGAATATTGAAAATGCCATGGAATACCAGAAAACAAACAAACAAACAAATCTGCCTTCAAAGAAGTGCAACCAGAATGTTTATTAAAAATGAGGATGACCAAACTTTGTCTCATGGACTTTGTATGTGTACTCAGGAGAGACTAGTCTCCAAAAAGGACACCATGCTTGGTAAACTCAGAGGTCAGAAAAAAGACTAGGACAATCAAGGAGATAGATCGACACAGTGCTTACAACAATGGGCTCAAGCACAAAAACGTTTGTGGGGATTGAGCCAGGCCAGACAGTGTTTTGTTCTGTTGAACAGTTGTCCATAGGGTTGGTGTGACTCAAAGCTAACTCAAAGGTATTTACAAACAACAACACTGAGGGTTATCATGCTGGGTGTCAGGTCATTGGGGGCCAAAATATACATGAAGACTTCCACCATCGGGAAGTGTAAGCTATATACTTCTCTTCCTAACATCTACACATCAAATGAAGGGAAAATGTTCACATTATTGAACTTAATTAAGCATTAGATTGAAATAGATGGTGATTTTCTTTTTTGGTGTCAAACATTGGTAACTCAGTAAAATGACATTATTTAGAGAACATTTAAGAAATGAAAAATTTTACATACATTTGAGTGGAGGTATGGCATGGATATTAGGATCCTGCTACATGCTCAGTAAGAAAATGTATATTTTGCAAATGATGATGGAAACAAATGTACAAATGTGCTTGACACAATGGATGGATGTATGGATTGTGATAGGAGTTGTACGAGTCCTCAATAAAATGATTTTTAAAAATCAATGAAAAAGAAAATACATATTTTAAAAATCACACTTTAGTTATAGAAGACACATACTAGAGTGTGGAAAGTAGTTTCATGAACTAAAATCTCATACCACAGCAAATTTTTATCAAGTACTTTTTCTTCCAGGGACCCTTATTCCTTGCTTGCCCTCTTACTGTTGTAGACTTTTGTCTTTGTGAAGATCATGCTTTGATTTTGTTTGCCAACAAAGGCATCAGTGCCTAAGGCCTTTCTGCAAGCCAGTCAGATAGCCCTGCCTGCCTGCTTTCTTTCCTTCTGGTCCCTGCCAGAAGTCTCTGGTTGCTTGGCATATGAAAATAATCATGATTATCTCATTAATACTTAGTCCTGGTCTCCCTTTTAATCAAGTTAGTATTGCAGAGAATTCAAAGGCAGAGAACAGAAATCCACTAAGAAGAAATAAATTGGTTCCAAGACTATAGTTTTCAGGAGGCTGTTCAAGGGCACAGGTTTCTTGCTGATGAAACAAGTAACCATGTGAAATGTAGATTTATGTGACTTGCATATCTCCATGCACCTACGAGTCTAGACTCCAGGCTTCTGGAAGGCAGGGCATCCACCCCCTCCTTGTCCTACCTCATACACCTTGTCAGTAGGACACCTTCTCACATTTATTTTTTGCGTCAAAAGGAAATAACTAAGCTCAGAGACAGGTTTTCTTTTTCTCCTCGGAATGAACTTTATTTCTTCCCTCAATATGTCTGATTGGAAGGCGATCTACAATGGCAGTTCCCAAATGGGCTGTTATAGATCTGGTTGTAAACTTGTTAACTATCTATCGTCCAGGATCTTTAAAATCGTTTTTATTCATTGGTCACAGTGTAATAGACACGATTACAGTGTACTGAAGTATGGAATCCAAGGAGCTTGGGCATTCATACTCTGGGCTACAATTTTGACTGAAATGTATATAACATCTCTCACTAATAAAGCTGTTTGTAACTGAGATACATGAGGATGCAGAGAAATATTAGCTACGGCTTCCAATCAAAAGCTGCATTTATTTCTTGTAAGGATGACCTAGAAATATATTGTAGAACAACTATTTTTTCTTTAATTGAGAGATAATTCATATAACATAATTTCATTATCTTAAATTGTATACTTAGAATTGATGCCTTTGAATTATGTTTCTGGCAAAGAATGTTGAAAGTACCACGATCTGTCTAAAGAACAAGCAGATCTGTGTGGAAGAAGTACAGCCAGAATGCTCTTCACAAGTGAGGATGACTAGCCTTTGTTCGTCTCCTACTCTGGACATGTTATCAGGAGAATTGCATCCCTGGAAAAAGACACATTTTTTGGTGAAGGAGCACGGCAGCCAAAGCGAGGAAGACCTTTGACATGATGGGTTGACACAGTGGCTGCAACCCTGGGTTCAAATAGCGACGATGGTGAGGATGTGACAAGACCAAGAGGTGTCTTGTTCTGCAACCAACTTCATGGCACCCAACAACAGCAACACATCCTTGGGTGGTTTGGAATGCAGTCACTCTGCCACACAATCAACATCTGTATCTAATTACTGTGTATTTCCTCACCTCAAAAAGACATTTCATATCGCAATGCAGATGATTTCTCATGATGTATGGCCTTTCTGGCAATAGGCTATAGATCTGCCAATGGTTTTGGAGACTGTAGTCTTGCAAAGGGATTGGGAAGTTTACTATGCAAAAAAAAAAAACCTTGTAAAATCCTTGCAGAGGTTGGACAGATCACTATGCAAATAAAAAGGTTGTGGTTATTTTGTGGTCTAGTGGAAGGAGTGAGCTTATAAAAGAGCCTCACCCACAGAGGTTGAGGGGGACCTCCTTAGCATTAAGAAGCACTTGGAGGTGAGTGCATACTTGGGCCCTTGGTTTCTGCACTGAGAATGTCCTGTCACTAGGAGAGAGTGTTCAGCATTAATGATTCAAGGTGACAGTGACAGGAGGTAGCAGAGTGCTGAAGGGGCACAACCCATTCAGAGAGCTACCTGCATGCCTTCAGGCAGGGGAGTGGCTGACAGAGTGAGGTGTCTTAGGGCACCTAATAGCAGAACCAATAGAGTTAGAGCATTTTTGTGAGCAAGGCAGAAGTTAGCCCCAAAGGGGCCTGATAACATGATCTTTGAGCATGGCCAAGATAAAAATGAGAACTGTCATGTTTGAAAGCTATCCTAATTGATGAACTGTATGCTATTTCCTGAAGTTTTCCCATTGATTTCAAGTTTATACCGATCCTGAATCATAATTTGGTATTTTCTTCAAAACTCAATTCTGATTGATAGCAAACCTGGAGGACAGGGTAGAACTGCCCCCTCTGGGTTTCCAATCACAAGAAAATGACTTGCAGTCCAAATCAAATGATTTTTGGCAGCCAGATTCATAGGATGCTGGCTTGAGGAGGGAGTTGTACATTGTGTGGTAGAAATCGTTTCTGAAATAAAATTACATGACACTAGGTGTCCATGGATTTTGACTCATAGTGATTCTATAGACAGAGGCGGACTTCCCTATAGACTTTCCAAAGCTGTATAACTTTCAGATGTAGACTGTCACATCTTTCCCCACTGTGTTCAAACAGTCAACATTCCTAACTGGAGACCAGCACTTAACCACTCTACCACCAGAACTCCCTGTATCCCAGCAGTGCCTTCTGTCTCAGTGAAGGATCAAAAAGGCTGTTCTTTGATATTAATGAGGAAAAGGAATAAGCTTCATGGAGTCCGAGTGATAAGAATATTCTCAAACGAATGCAGGTAAATTCTAGAAATTCAATAAGTACTCTGATTTTTTAAGACATGTTATTGCTTCATTTTTAGGGGCAACCTCTAAAAAATAGATTTATCTTAAGCAAGCGATTAGAAGGGCATCAGATTTCTGGTATTCTTTGGTTTTAAAACTTTACCGGCACTTTTCTCATTTTTATGATTGATCTTTGGCATCTTTTCTCTCCTATTTATTTTGATGCTCCGTCAAATGGTCTCTTTTCGCCTTTTATCACTCTATCTTCTCTCCTTAGGCAATCTCATCCACTTTCATTGCTTCCAAGACCCAAAATGTTTTAAATCTATCTAACAGACCCAACATCTCCTTGTAGTCTTGAATGAGAAGATTCTCAATGTTTGGTAAAACACAGCGTCCATGAAAAAGAAGATTCTCAATGAGATAGAGTGACAAGGGCTGTAACAACAGGCCCAACAAAGAAATGGCTGTTAGCGGGGAGACAGGACCAGGCAATGTTTCTGTTTATTGTATACGGACTCAATGACACCTAACAATAACAGCTCAGGCTAGGTGTTACTATCATCCCAATTTCACTAGAGTCTAAAGTAAAATTTAGGGACATCATGTAATTGATCAACAGTCGGGTTGCATGCAAGTAGCTAAAAAATAGGTAACTAAGTTGGATTTAAAACTCTGGCAAGCTAGCTTCTATACATCTTCTCTTGAATCTCCTGTGGACCTCTCAGAGTCAATATATAGAAAACCTATTTCCTAAGAGCACTAATTTTCTTTTGGCAAACAATTCGTGCATTCAACCAATAAGAATTTATCAAGCACCACTGAGAGCTGGACCACAGGCTAAGCACTGGGGATAAAAGATTGAACAAAACAATGCTGGTCCCTTCATTTATAGAGTTCATTATTTAGAAAGAAAAAAACTCTCATCAATCAAATCATTATTCAAACAAGGAATTCATTGCAACCTCAAATAAATGCTAGGGAGAGAAAGTACAATAGGCTAGTAAAGCTTGCTACAAAGACCTGTTTTCTCTACGGGTGAGGAGGAGTTGTCAAGAAGGACTTTCTCGATGGATTGCTAATTAAGCTGAAATCAAAAGGTTGAAAAATAGTTAAGGAGACAGAGAATGACTTCTAGGCAGTAATTACAATATCTGAAAATGTCATGAAGTAGCCTAGCATATTATAAGCATATTATATTTTTGAGTAATGGTGAAAGTTGAAGATATAGACTAGGCAAGGGAGAAAGAATTGTGGGAAACCTACAATTAATTAGGCATTATTTATTTATTTATTTTGCTTGAGACCAATGGAAATCGGTGAAGTATCAAAAGCGTAGTAAAATAATTTGATTTATAATTTGAAGATTTCACTTTTGCACTACTGAGGGACTAACGAAAGGAGGGAAAATGACTTCAGAGAAATGAGTATTTCAGTTGTCTAGGTGAAAAATTAAAAAAAGAAGAAGCTATCAAGGATGTTATATTGCTCAGATCCACAATCAATGCTCGTGGAAGCAGCAGTCCAGAGATTGGGTTAATAAGTCTGCTGCACAAGGTCTCCTTAAAGTGCTTAAGAGCAAGGATGCCACTTTGAGCATTAAGGTGTGCCTGACCCACGCCATGGCATTTTCAATGGCTTCATATGCATGTGAAAGCTGGACACTGAATAAGGAGACTAAAGAAGTATCGATACATATGAATTATAGTGGTGGCAAGGAATATTGAAAGTTCCATGAGTTGCTAAAAGAACTAACAGATCTGTCTCGAAAGAAATGCAGCCCCAGAATGCTCCTTAGAAGCAAGGATGACACAAGACTTCATCTCACATACTTTGGACATGTTGTCAGAAGAGTTGAGACCTAGGAAAGACATCGTGCTTGGCAAAGTCAGAGAGCATCAAAAAGAGGAAGGCTCTGGATGAAATGGATTGGCACAATGGCTGTAAGAATAGACTCAAACATAACCATTGTGAGGATGGCCAAGGGCTGGTTGGTGTGTTGTTCTGCTGTACAGCGGGTTGTTACGGGTCAGCAACAATCACATGGTGGTCTTAGAGACAGATCTAAGGTATATTTGCATCTTCCTTCCTTTCCATCCAAATATGAAATTTTCGAGTCCTTTCGATTGCATATTTTCTCCTCTTATTCAGTTCTTTTTCTGTTGATTTCGCCTCAACATCTTTTGTACCTTTCCTTTTATTTCAATCTCTATGGATTCTATGTAATTTCTGAGTTACTTTGCACTTGGACTAATGCAATAGTTTAATTTTTCTAGCTCTTCCTAGAACACCACTATGAAAGTGTTTATTATAAAATACAAACCTGACAATCGTTTTTGTTTAAGGTAGTTTGTGGTTGTAGAACAAAGCCTAAACTTTAAGGGTCTTATAAATCCTCCATAATACGATCCTAATGTATTATATGACTATAATAATATCTAAAATTTATAGTTTTATATAAGAGACATATATATAGTGAATAATTAGAATACAAATCACCACACTGTAATTAACCCCTCCCTTGCATGGCATGGTTGTCCGTAATGCTAGAGTTAAATCAAGTACCAATGATTTTAGACTGGTGAATTATTTGATCACTTTCATTTATATTATATTAACTATACAAAGTGCCTTCAAAAAGCTCCTAAACATTTGTTGCCACCCCTGTTTTGTAGAAGTATAAAAGTTAGTGGTTACAGAAGAAAATACCATTAAATATAAAATACTACCAATACTCCAACATTACAATAATGGTGATCTAATACTAGGTGCACAGATGACGGCGGAATGGGTGTGGAAGACAGGGAGTGTACTTATAAATATAGACAGGTTTGATGGAATATTTGTATTTTAATATATCCATGGCTGCACTGATGGGCTCCAACATAAGAACATTGTTGAGGGTAGTGTTCCACTCTCTTGGACAGAGGCTCATTATGAGTCAGAATTGACTCAATGGCATCTAACTATTTACCTTTGCTGAAAATATGCCCATGAATGTTGTGTAGCATACATGGGTCAAAGTTACAAAACTTCTTGGAAATTACCAAACACGTTAAGGGAATGGGTCTTTGGACCTGGGAGCTTAAGACCATACACTCAAAAGACACTGAAGTCAATTGATATAGCACAACCCATAAAAAATAGAATGAATTCTATGTCCTATTTTGGGATGTATTGACTGGGATCTGGCAAGCATACAAGTAGAAATTTATAAGCAACTAACCAAACAAAAAGTCCTCACTGCCATAAAGTCAATGTTGACTCATAGCAATCCCAAAGGACAGGGAGGAACTGCCTCAATGGGTTTTCAAGACTGTGATTCTTGACCAGAGTAGAAAGCCTCAGCTTTCTCCCTTGGAGGAATTTGCATCTACATTGGAAATGCTATTGTGTGTATGGAGTTAAAATAGCTCCTTGTCGTCTGAGAGATAACACCACCTCTACCGAAAATGAGGCCCTAAGTCAGGTAAAATCTTTGAATGGGAAAGATTGATGCAATCTTGTTTATGAGAGAGAATGAATGAGAAAGAGAGAGAGAGAGAGAGAGAGAGAGAGAGAGAGAGAGAGAGAGAGAGAGAGAGAGAGAGAGAGAAATTATTATTATGGGAGAAAACAAAATTGCATCTGATTTACTCTCTTATTAACTAGAAAATATAGGTTTGTTTTTTTTAAAAAAAAGATAAACTCTGGGCCTACCTATTAAAATTTCACTAAACCAGACTTTAAGAGGGATAAAGTGGCTTATGAAAGATCTCTTGTGGCTTCAGGATTGAACAGACAAAAATTGCAGAAGAGTTCCTCTTCTTAGGGGAAAAAGTTGCCCCTCTTTTGAAGTAAAGGCCTAAGGACAGATAGGGAATAAAAATAGTGAAACATCAATTAGAGCAGTGGTTCTCAACCTGTGGGTCACGACCCCTTTGGGGGTTGAACGACCCTTTTACAGGGGTCACCTGATTCATAACATAAATTACAGTTATAGAGGAACAACGAAAATAATTTTATGGTTGGGGGGGCAGCACATGAGGAACTGTATAAAAGGGTCGCGACATTTGGAAGGTAAGAACCATTGAACTAGAGGTAGAGAAAATATGGCTAGGAACCATAATCAAGTGCTTTATTTGTGGAAAAAATGTTTTGGTAGCCTTTGAGTTGAGCATGAGAAATTGTATTCAACTATGGTACTAAATTAAAGCTTAAATTCAGAAGTCCTTGGTTTGTGGAAGGCTGTACTTTAAAGCGGGAACCTTAACTTTATTTTGATTCTTGACGGAGCTTGGATCCATTTCAGTTCTTCCCAGAAATAGCCAGCAATGTAGCAGTCATGTCTTCTGGTAAAGTGTGCTTGAAAGGAGATTGATGACCACTTTTCCAGCCAGTCCTAGGACAGACAAGCTTGCCCTTAGATTTACATGGAAAGTAAAGGAACTTCACTGGGCTGCTCCTGAATGAGCTTTTGAAAACAGCTGCTTGTTACCTAGTTTAAGATAGAAGTTCTGATGATTAAAAGTTCTGTTGACTCTTACTCTGGCCACAGGTCAAGTGTCATGCCCATCACCAGGTGATCAAAGCTCCAGGACCAATCCTATAAGCTCTATACACATGCACTTATATATGCATCAGGGTTCTTTCTCTGATTCTGTAGTCTCACCTGTGACAATAATGAATTGCTTTTCCACTAACCATAATGGATAATTAGTGCCATGATCTTGAATTAATTGTACTTCAACTGAATTAATTGTACTTCATGATGGTTTCTCTCATTCAGATAATTGTCTTGGTCTTGCTTTTGTCCTGTTTAAGTCTTAATAAAAAGGACCTCTGATGACATAGTAGTTACTTATTGGGCTGCTAACTTCAAGGTCAGCAGTTCGAAACCACCAGTCACTCCACCAGAGAAAGTCAGGGCTTTCCACTCTTTTTAAAGAGAGAATGAGTGAAGGCTTAATAAATGGTTCTTAACAGAGTGTTTATTTGAGTATGAGGTCTTTTCCCTTCAAGAATGGCATAACATTTAACATAAAGAGCTTTTCTCTCTCTCTGTCTCTCTGTCTTTGTGTGTGTGTGTGCATGCGTATGTCTGCCACAATGGGCTTGGGAATCATAGAAACAATTCTGAAGATATGCAGAACTAGGCAATGTTTTCTTTTGTACACACACACACACACACACACAAACCATCTAACAGCAATATCAAGTAAGCATACTTATATAAGATCAATTATAAGACTAATTCTAATTTATAATGAGCCTATATAGGCTATAAATTTATTTATAGCCTATATAGGCTATAAATCTTTATGAGAGCAGACAGTCTCATCTTTCTGACTTGGAGAGACAAGTGGGTTTAAACTGTTGACCTTGAGGTTAGCAGTCCAATGCATACTGGGTAGCATCATCAGTGGCCCATATTACAGATGAGAAAGTTGAGTGATCAAAGGCTAAACAATTTGCCCAATGTCACATTTTTTACTAAGCAAAGGAATCCTGGAGTATAAACCTTGATTTTCTGATAGTAGCTATTCTGCTATTTTTAGCACCTGCAGAACAGAAAGCCAAGACATTCCCCTACTTCTTTTCATGTGGGATTGCGGCAGATCACGTAAGCTGACAAAGCAGGTCCGCAGAACAAATGGAATTGGAACAAACTGTTTTGCTTTTCTCTCTTCTTCACTTCTGAAAACTCAGAAACAAATCCAGTGACACTGAGTAAACGCTGACTCCTGTGTGTTGGAGTTGACCTGCCCCCTCAAGGTTAAAGCTGCATCGAAGCAGATTGCCACATCTTTCTTCGATGGAGCAGTCGATGGGCTCAAACCTCTGACCTTTCAGTGAGCAATTTAGCGCTGTAACCAACTGCAATAGCCGGCCTCCTTCTTTTCTGACAAGAAACAGATGTTTTTCCTGGTTGCAGAGTTTAAATTAATTGGAAAGTCTAAACGCTAACAAAACTCATTGTCACTGAGTCAACTTCAATTCAAGGTGACCCTGCAGAAATGCTCCTTAGAATTTCTAAGACTATACAATGTTACAGGTGCCTCATATTTCAACCAGGGAGCCGCTGGTGGTTTTGACCAACTAACCTTGTGGTTACCAATCCAACAGTTAACCAGAAGAGGCACCAGGACTTCCCTTGGGAATGCTACAGGTCTGTAAAGTACCCTCTCTCTTTCAGGTGTAAAATATATTGGCTGAAGCAAAATGTTAAAACTGCTTCTCAGAATTTTCTACATGTTCTGAAATTTCAGCCTAAGCATGTGATATCTCATATCTTGTTTTACTTTTATTGGCTTTATCTCAACTCTGTTGCACCAATTAGGCTCCTTAATAACAGGAAATTCAAAGAGATGGCAATGCAGATTACAACTATTTCCCAGAATCTCATATGCCAATAAGAAAGAGCCTTTAAGCCCTTTATCTATAGTGTTTAGGTAAAGAATATTTCATGAAAATAATTTTTAACTTTCACATATAGAAGCACAGAATCTACTGTGTAACCGTTAGTAACACCCTTTGATCATTTTTACCTCAGCACACATCACGAGTGACCGTATTCCAGCCACTCTGTATTTTCATTAGTGCCAAAATGCTGTGGAATAATTTGGAATGGCAGAGGTAGATTCCTAATGCTATTTTTTTAGAGTATGTTTATAGTAATTTAGATTTATCATATGGACAACTTCAAATGGTGGTAGTTGGACACCTGACACCTAAAAAATCAAAGTCTGAACTTATTGCTCTAACCAAACCTGCTCTCATAAACCTGATAATTATCCCAATCCTTAACTAGTTAGAAGGGCTAAAACTCAATATCATGTTTTAATTCTCCTTTTCCGTCCACTCATTAAGCAGCCAAGTATATGTTTTATTGTTTCTGTCTTGTCAGTATTTCTCTAATGCTACATTTCTCAAATTGGGTACATTAATTACTAGTATTCCTTGAAATAATAGCAGGCTCATGTGATCAACAGAATTTGGAAAATAGTGTACTTGAAGTAAAAGTTAAACTTGTTCCATTTTACAGCAAGACCCTCAACATATATGTATAATTTCAAATGCTCAAAAATAACTGTTGTACATGATATTTCTAAATTTTATTTGATCAAAAGCAATTTACTAAATTCAATAATAATACAGCTATAATTCACAACAATTTTGACTACCCTTGGGTACTCAAAGATGTTCACTAGTAAATACTAGTGTCCTCTTATCTGTACAACTCTTAAAAGAAATCAGGCGTAAACACTAATGACCTTACATTTGAGATACCACTAGAAGGATGAACAACAAATGGGGAAATATATAAGCAGCTTCATCAGAATTTTAAAAAGACATTGTGCATTATAGGACACCATCAAGAAAGTGAAAAAATTAAAAAATTTACATATTGGAAAATATTTGTAAATCATATGTCTCAGGATTGGCAAACTTTAGAGACAGAATTGTCAATGCTACCATCATGACAAGTTAAAAATTACTTGAGATCAATAAATATAGTTTTACAAGCAAATGAAATCACCATTATCTGAAAATGAAGCTATGATAGTATCATTGACATTTTCAAATTTACTTTATAGCCACAGGTATGCACCAAAAGAGGCACGTATGGCTTTGTAGCTGCCACCCCTGGACATGTCTAACGAAGCTCTGTTGCCGCTGCAGCTGTTGGGGGACATCTAGTCAGTTCTGACTCACGGGGCCCTGTGGACAACAGAAGGGAACACTGCTGCTCCTGCTGCATCCTCAGAAGCTTTCCTCTGTTGAAGGCCATTTTTACAGCCACTCTCTTTGAGGGTTTTCCTTTCCCCGATGAACTTTTTTGATATTTAAACAAGCATCAAGTCCCATGTCCTTTTCCAGGGACTTCTTACGCCTGATAACATGATCAAGTACATGAGACAAAATCTCGCCATCTGAGATTCTCAAGAGCACTCTGGTTATACGTCTTCTAAGACTCAAAACCTCTGAACTTACGACCATGACAGACTTTATTCTTTTTCCGTCCGTGGTATATTGAATATTCTTCACTAACACTATAATTTGACTGCATTATTTCTTCTCTAGTTTTTCATGTTTATTGTCCAGATTTCACAGGTGATTGAAAATACCATGACTGGGGTCAAGTGCATGTTAGTCCCCAAAATGACATGTCAGTTCTTTAATGCTTGAAGAGGTCTTTTGCACAAGACTTGCCCCGTGTAATGTACAGATTCATCTCATGTCTACTGCTCTGATAAGCATTGATTATGGATCCAAGTAAAATGAAACCCTTGACACCTTAAATCATGTTGTGTACTGGGATAATTGTGAGAATTTTTATTTTCTTTATATTGTGTTGTGCCCATGCTGAAGACTACAGTCCTGCATCTTCCTCAGTAAGTGCTTCACGTTTCCTGTGCTTTTGGGAAGTGAGCTTGTGCAGGACGTCTTCATGTCACACCTGGTTTCGGAATCTTCTTCCACGGCCGCTGCACTCTTCCCGCGATCACCCATCTTCTCACCCGGTTTGCTGGCCAGGGAGGTTTAAACATTTTGGTGAAAGTACCCAACACCGATGCATACTTTCCCTGATTTGAAACCGCTGAGTATGTGGATTAGACTGGGTCCTGGAGACATCAACCAAGAAATGTAATAGATAAATATATCATCAACATCCAAACCAATTATATGTACACAAATCATGTATATATAGCAGTATATACAAACAAATTATAGATATGCAATTGATTTGTGTCTCTTGAGAATCCACTTTGAGCATGTATATACTCAAACCATTGTAAAAGTGGATAACTCCAGTCTATATCTCATTTTGGTGTCAGTTGTTAAACCGAAGCTTTTCCTCACTGATGTAGCTGCCAGGGCTGGCTAATCTGGGAGCTAGAAGATCAGCCAGGAAGCAGGAAAATTGCAGGCTGGTGGGGCAGACGCAGATGAATACAAGGTCAACAAATCAGATTCGTGACTGCAGAGATGAATGAATGCAAGGTCGGCAGGCAATAGAGCAGGCCATCGATAGCTCACTGGTCGGCAGATAATATACCAGACCTTTGACTCAAATCCAAAAAACTAGGGGTTGATCACACAGATGCAGAATCCAGACCCAGCAAGAAGAGGGAAGATTTCACACAGAGTCTTCTTAAATAGAAGCAGACCACACCCTTGAGGAAATTTCCTTCCAACTTTTATCCAGGCTCTGACCTGATTAAGCGAGTAGCACTCCCCCCTGATCTTCCCACAACTACTTGGCGACTCATAGAAGATCTCATTATGGAGTTGATTAGATTATGTTAGATCACATCATGGTGAAATCTTGCCCAGCCAAATTGAAACAAGCAGCTATTTGATGTTTTCCAATGACTGCCTCTCAGCATACACACAGGTTCCACCTGAGCAAAATTGAGTGTTGTGGAATTTCTATTTTTGCAATGTTATTCATAATTTGTTATGATCAATATAATTGGTCTTTGTACAGTCAACAAAGTACATGTAAACATATTTCTGATATTTGCTTTCAGCTAAAGTCCTAGATGACACCAGCAATGATATTCCTTATTATATGCCTCTTCTGAATCCTACTCAAATTTCTGGTGGCTCATTGTCCTTGTACTGCTAGTACTGTTTTTGAATTATATTCAGCAAAATTTACCTTGCATGGATTAATGATGATGATTTGATTATTTCTGCCTTCTCTTGTGTCACCACACTTTGGAATAAACATAAATATGAATCCTGCAGTGTCAGAAGGCCCTCAACAAGATGGATTGACACAGTAGCTGGAACTGTAGGCTCAGGCATAGAACCAGTTGGGAGGATGGTGACAGACTAGACAGTATTTTGTTCTGTTTTGCATAAGGGTCTGTATGGATTGGAACTGACTTTTGGCACCTAAAAATAACAACAACAACACAGTGGGTCGACAGGGTAATTATCTTCAAATTTGTGCGTGTGATAGATGAATGTCTATAGCAGGGGTTCTCAACCTTGCTAATGCCGTGACTCTTTAATACAGTTCCTCTTGTTGTGGTGACCCCAACCATAAAATTATTTTCGTTGCTATTTCCTCACTGTGATTTTTGCTACTGTTATGAATTATAATTTAAATATCTTATATGCAGGATATATTTTTGTTGTTACAAATTGAACCTAATTAAAGCATAGTGATTAATCACACAAGAACAATATGTAATTCTATATTGTGAAATACTTATTTCTAATTACAAATAAATAACATTTTGTCTTGAAGTATGGTGTAGCATGGGCATGTCTTCACGCTGGGTACTCGTGTGTGGGCATAGCTGCATGAGGGCGGACCCGCCTGGAGGATAGAGGAGCGGTGTCTTGGTTCCTAAGACCATCAGAAATATGTATTTTCTGATGCTCTTAGGCGACTCCTGTGAAAGCGCTGCTCAACCCCCCCAAAGGGGTCGCGACCCACAGGTTGAGAACCGCTGGTCTATAGCATTATATCACTTTTTGAAACATTTCCATTACTATTTTGTCAATTCCTGGAGCCCTATTTTCACCAATGCCTTCAGTGAGTTTGTGCCTTTTCTTTTAATACCATCGTTTCTTGATCATATGCTACCTCTTTCTAAACAACAAAATTTTGAAAATTGTAAATTAGGTTGGGGTTTACATTTCAGAACATCAACTTTGTACCCAACAGCTTCAACCGCTCAGCTAATCCTCCAATAATTGACTTCTCACCTGTGGATTCTCTTGTTACTAGCTCCCTGATTTGTCTTCTCCCTCTTGTGAAAGAATACCTTCCATTTCTCCCAAGTTAACACCTGTCCAGAGTTTAGCTCATCACTTTATCTTCCTTTCGTTATCCGCCCCATGGCGCCCAGTCTCCTGCCAAATGATAACGTCTGTTGCCTTTGGTATAAGCCTTTTTAACTTGTCCCCTCACCCCCAGAGCTGTGGTCTTATATAATATTGGTCCTCTTGTGATCAGCTAATTTCACTCAGCATTATTTTCTCCAGGTCCATCCATGACACGAGGTGCTTTGTGGTTATGTTGCTGTTTTCCAGTGATCCATTGTGTGTACATACCAAGTAGAAGAATATACCAGTTGTCTACTCGTGTGACTTTAGGTTGTTTCCAGATTCTCACTATTACAAACAGTGCTCCTATTAACAGGGATGTGCCCATGTCTGTTTGTGTTACGACTTCTACTTTTTAAGGTTCTATACCCAGCAGAATTGCTGTACTGTATGGATTTCTATTCCCAGTTGTTTGAGGTAATGCCATTCTGCTTTCCCCAGTGGCTGCTCATACTTGCATTCCTACCAGTGTATGTGACGGTCCCAATCTCTCCACAGCCTCTTCAGCATTTGTTAATTCTGTTTTAAAATTTGATTTGGCTATCATTGATGTAAGATGGTATCTCATCATTGCTTGGACTTGCATCTCTTAGACAGTTATCATGAATATTTTTCATATTTTTCTTGGGCATTTAGATGCCAACTTTGGTGAATTGTCTAGTCATGTTCTTTGCCTACTTGTGAGCTAGATCATTTATCATTTTTCTTATTATGATGTTGCAGTTTTTGATAAATTTTAGAAATTGCCCGTTGTATTGTCAAAGAGTTTTCACACCCTGTGGATTCTCTTGTTATTTTTTTAATGAAGTATTTGGATGTATATGTATAATATTCAGTAGGTCCCAGTCATCTATTTTGTCATCTACCATATTTCCTTATATTTAATAGTGTGTCCATTCCCTGTAATAGGGCTCTTAAATTTGTCCCTCTTTTTCTAATTGATTATCTTTGTAGCTGTAGGATTTAGTTTTTATGATCTACCTTGAGTTCTTTTCTGTACATGAGGTATAGAATTTTGTGCATCCATTGGTGGTGAATACATCCCAGTGCTCTGGCAGCCATGGGATCAGCCGGCAGGAAGGTGAAGGCATAAAGAAGGAAGGGAAGGTTCCCAGGGCCTTCCATGAGATGGGCATGCCTACAAGGGGCACCATCGGGCTATCCCCTGATTGACAGGTTGACTACCACCCCAACAGTTTTATATATCTTTAAGTTGACAGGAAATTATGTAACTTCCACAGGACAGAAATTCAAATACACCGGCATAATTTTTTGAAGGCACTAGGTATATCCCATTTAATGCTGGTGGGTGTTTTTGCTCCTTGTCAAACATCAGCTGTTGTTGGTGGCTGGATTTATCTATGAATCTTTAATTGTTCAATATCAGACTGTTTAACTACTGTGGTTGTGTGATAGGCTTTGAATTTGGGAAGTGAGAGACTTCCTACTTTGTCATTTTTTTAAAGAAATTCTTTGCTTTTCTTGGGTCTCTTCCTTTTCTGAATGAAGTTCATACTTAGTGTTTCAAGTTCTTTGAAAAGTGAACTTGGGGGCTAGATAAGAATTTCTTTGTAATTATTGATTGCTTTGGGTAGTTTTGGAGCATAGAAGTTCTGCGTTAGGCTGCAGTCTGCAAGGCAGCCCTTTCAAAACCACCAACCACACCATGGGAGAAAGACGGGTCTGTCTACTCTTGTAAGCGTTGCAGTGTCAGAAACTGGGGCAGTTCTATTCTGTCCTATAAGTCAGTATTAACTCGATGGCAGTGAGTTTAATTGTTTGGCTTAGTTTTTGTAGCAGCTACATTTTCACAATGTTAAGCCCTCTGACCCAACAGAGTATATTCTTCCATTTATGTGGGTCTCTTTTAGTTTCTTGTATTAGTTTTTCTTGGACATGTCTTATTTATCTCTGGTTCTGATTATTCCTTAGTATTTACTTTTTTTTGTGAATCATTTATTTCTACTCTAGTCTTTATGATTTTTTTCCTTGGCTATTGAAGGTTTATTTTGTTGCTTTTGTTCTAGTTGTTGAAAATTCTGGGTGAAGGTGTTGATTTTGATTCTTTTATTTTTTTCATACATGCATTTATTCCAATTAATTTCCCTTTATTGATTTTGCTATTTCCCAAAAGTTTTTCTTTAACAGTTTTATTGGCACTTCATCCACATATCATACAATTCGGTGCTTGAGTGTACAATTAACACCACAATTAATCTTAGAGCATTTTCTTCTTCCGTGTACTTGTTGTCATTTGAGTAATTTGTTTTTCAATTGTGGCAAAAATATAAACAACAAAATATTCTCTGGTTCAACAACTTCTACATGTATAATTCATTGTCGTTGTTTACACTCTTTCTGTTGTACCACCATTTTAAATATCCCTCTCCAAATTGTCCCACAATCCTTAAAATAACCTCAGCGCTCCCTAAACAAAACATTTCCTTCCTCACCCATGGTAACCAGAAGTCAAGTTTGGTTGCGGTGTGCGTGTTTTTAGTAATTTTTTTGGTATGATATTCATATATCACACATTTCCATAGTTAAATTGCTTTTTAAAAGAGTTGAATATACATCATCACAGTCCGTTTTAATCCTCCCTCTCTGCTCCCTCATTCATTGAGTGTTCCTCAGTTCCCCTCACCTCTCCATCCCAGGCCCCATGCCTAATACACCATTGCACCAGTTACTGTTTCTATGCATCCACTCCTTCTATCCTTCACAAATAGGGAAACTTAATAGAAACATTAAAAACAAAAGCAAAATGAAACAGAGAGAAGAAAAAATAATTATATTATAAAGATAAAAATAGAGTAAAGAAGAAATTACCACCAAGAATATTTTAAAAGCCAGAGTAGCAATTTCTGTTGTGGAACAAGTGAGAAATTGTTGAGCCTATAACAAATTCAGTTGGGTAACGAGGGGATTCAACTGACTAAATATCATATTATACCATGGATCACTCCACCACAATCATTTATAATAATCTCTGTCGGATATTAAAGCTGTTTGTGCCCCTTGACTGTGGCTAGAGTGGATCTGCCAGATGCTTACTCGGACTAGATACTATGCAGATGGATTTTGAGCTCCCACTGTCCTTGATAGCCTTCTATAAATTAGGCGTTCACAATTTAAGCTCTGATACTGTTCCCTTTATCATATTTTAATTTCGTTATTGTCATCTTTGGATCACACAGGCTGGTGTTCTAAAGGATTTTGGAACGTTGTGTTTTCTCTCTTATTTGTTTCAAATAAGTTGTTGAGTTCATTTCTCCTTTCACCAATTACCCAGAACTTTTTTTAAGGAAGTTTTTATAAAATCTTTTATTAGGGGCTCATATAACCCTTATCACAATCCATACATACATAGTTGTGTAAAGCACATTCATTGTCCTCATCAATCTCAAAACATTTGCTCTCCACTTAAGCCCCTGGCATCAGTTCCTCATTTCCCCCCCTTCCCTCCTCACTACCCCCTCCTTCAGGAACCTTTGATAATTTATAAATTATTTTGTCATATCTTGCTTGCCCTGTCTGATGTCTCCCTTCACCCACTTTTCTGTTGCCCGTCCCCCAGGGAGGAGGTCACATGTAGATCCTTGTGATCGCTTGCTCCTTTCCAACCCACCCTTCTACCCTCCCAGTATCGCCACACACACCACTGGTCCTGAAGGGATCATCCTCCCTGGATTCCCTGTGTTTCCAGTTCCTATCTGTACCAGTGTACATCTTCTGGTCTAGCCAGATTTGTAAGGGGAAATTCAGATTATGATAGTGGGGTGGAGTGGAGGAAGCATTTAGGAACTAGAGGAAAGTTGTATGTTTCATTGTTGCTTCATTGCACCCTGACTGGCTCATCTCCTCCCTGAGACTCTTCTGTAAGGGGATGTCCTGTGTGATGTATGTATATGTATGGATTGTGATAAGAGTTGTATAGTCCCTAATAAAATGTAAAAAAAGAAAAGAAAATTATTAGGGCAAAGAATGTACAGATGTGCTTTACACAATTGATGTATGTATATGTATGGATTGTGATAACAGTTGTATGAGCCCCTAATAAAACATTAAAAAAAATTCAAAGCAGAAAAAAAAAAGGGGATGTCCTGTGGCCTACAAATGGGCTTTGGGTCTCCACTCTGCACTCCCCCCCTCATTCACAATGATATGATTTTTTTGTTCTGATGATGTCTGATACCTGGTCCTTTTGACATCTCGTGATCGCACAGGCTGGTGTGCTTCTTCCATGTAGACTTTGTTGCTTCTCAGCTAGGTGGCCGGTTGTTTACCTTCAAGCCTTTAAGACCCCAGATGCTATATATTTTGATAGCCGGGCACCATTAACTTTCTTCACAACATTTGCTTATTCACCCGCTTTGTCTTTAGCAGTTGTGGCAGGATGGTGAGCATCATAGAATGTCAATTTAATAGAAGAAAGTATTCTTGCATTAGGGTGTACTTGAGTGGAGGCCCAATAGGCTCTCTAGCTTTGATTTTAAATTTTATAACATTGCAGTTTGAGAAAATGTCTTTACAAAGCTCAATATTTTAAAATATTGCAAGGCTTACTTTGAATCCTAACATATGGTTCATTGGAGGGAATATTCCGTGTGCACTGGAGATAACGTGTACCGTGTTGCTGTTGGGAGGAATGCTGCTTATGGAGGAGATTACTGTATTATTTTTTCCTTGAGTTTTTTTCCCCATGACCATTCCTTCCTTCATAGTAGTGCATTGAAATATTATACATTTTTTGTTGTATTATCTATTCCAATTTTGTGGTTTTGCCTAATATATTTCAGTCATCTTTTGTTGGTTGTGTATATGTTTACTGATGTTATGTACTCTAATTGTATTACCCCTTTAACCATTATGTAGTGAAATTCTTTGTCTCTCATGGTGGATTTTTGCCTTGAAGTTATTCCGTTGGAGAATAATATTTTCACCTTTGTTTTTTTGGTTGCCTTTAGATTTATATATTTTTCCACCATTTGATTTTAATCTAATTTTGCATTTGTGTCTAAGGAATTTGTCTTGTTAGCTGTATGTGGATGGGTCTTATTTCCTTTTTCTTTCTTTTTAAAATCATTTTATTGGCAGCTCAGAGAGCTCTTATCACAATCCATACATACATACATCCATTATGTCAAGTGCCTTTGTACATTTGTACATCATTTTCAAAAGATTTTCTTTTTGACCCCTGGGTATCAGTTCCTTGTTTTTTCTCCCTCCCTCCCTGGCCCACCTTAATTCCCTCATGAACCCTTGATACTTTATAAGGTATTATTTTTTCATATCTTACATTGACCAATGTCTCCCTTCATCCAGTTTTCTATTGTCTGTCACCCTGGTAGGAGGTTATATGTAGATCATTGTGATCAGTTCCTCCTCTCTCTCTCGCCACTTTCCGCTTACCCTCCTGGTATTGCTACTCTTATTATTGGAACTGAGGGGTTTATCTGTCCTGGATTCCCTGTGTTTCCAGCTCTTATCTTTACCCATGTACATGCTCTGGTCTAACTGGATTTGTAAGGTAGAATTGGGGTTATGATCGTGCGGGAGGTTGGGCATTACAGAACTAGAGGACAGTTGTGTGTTTCATTGATGCTCTCCTGCACCCTGACTGGTTCATCCCTTCCTTGTGATCCTTCTGTGAGGGCATGTCCAATTGTCTACAGATGGGCGTGGGGCTCCACTCGGCCCTCCCCCTCATTCACATTGATATGATTTTTTGTTCTGGGTCTTTGATGCCTGATACTCGATCTCATCAACACACATGTCCACATAGGCTTGTGTGCTTCTTTCACGTGAGCTTTGTTGCTTCTCAGCTTGATGGCCGCTTGTTTATCTTCAAGCCTTTAGGGGTTTATTTTCTGACCCAGGTTGCTACTCTCAGTCTCTTGACAGCTATGTTTCATTCATTTATATCCAATGTTGTTATTGATATGTATAGATTTGTCTGAATAATTTTGATGGCTTGTGTGTGTGGTTCTATTTGTTTGTTTATTGTCTTTCCTAAATTTCCATGCCGTTGTGAGTAGTATTTTTAATGTGTAGCTTTCTCTGTGTTGTCATGTTGTCTGTTGGTCTCAGGTTGTGCACTGCCGGTAGTTATCTCCCACAGCACTTCTTTCAGTATTTTTATAGTGCTATTCTTTTTTTTTTTTTCTTTTTTTTAAATTTTAACAATTTATTAGGGGCTGATACAATTCTTTTCACAGTTCATATATATACATACATCAATTGTATAAAGCACATCTGTACAGTCTTTGCCCTAATCATTTTTTTCTCTTTTCTTCTTTTACATTTTATTAGGGACTCATACAACTCTTACCACAATCCATATATATACATACATCAATTGTATAAAGCACATCCATACATTCCCTGCCCCAATCATTCTCAAGGCATTTGCTCTCCACTTAAGCCCCTTTCATCAGGTCCTCTTTTTTTTCCCCTCCTCCCTCCCCATTCCCCCCTCCCTCATATGCCCTTGGTAATTTATACATCGTTGTTTTGTCATATCTTGCCCTATCCGGAGTCTCCCTTCCCCCCTTCTCTGCTGTCCCTCTCCCAGGGAAGAGGTCACATGTGGATCCTTGTAATCAGTTCCCCCTTTCCAACCCACTCACCCTCCCCTCTCCCAGCATCGTCCCTCACACCCTTGGTCCTGAAGGTATCATCCACCCTGGATTCCCTGTACCTCCAACCCTCATATGCACCAGAGTACAGTCTCTGTCCTATCCAGCCCTGCAAGGTAGAATTCGGATCATGGTAGTTGGGGGGAGGAAGCATCCAGGATCCGGGGGAAAGCTGTGTTCTTCATCGATACTACCTCACACCCTAATTAACCCATCTCCTCTCCTAAACCCCTCTATGAGGGGATCTCCATTGGTCGACACTTGGGCCTTGGGTCTCCACTCTGCACTTCCCCCTTCATTTAATATGATATATATATAAATATATATATATACATATATACATATACACATATATACACATACATACACACACTTACATCTTTTTTTTTTTTGCATGATGCCTTATACCTGGTCCCTTGGGCACCTCGTGATCGCACTGGCCGGTGTGCTTCTTCCATGTGGGCTTATTTGCTTCTGAGCTAGATGGCCGCTTGTTCACCTTCAAGCCTTTAAGACCCCAGACACTATCTCTTTTGATAGCCGGGCACCATCAGCTTTCTTCACCACATTTGCTTATGCACCCATTTGTCTTCAGCGATCCTATCATGGAGGTGTGCAGTCAATGATATGATTTTTTATTCTTTGATGCCTGGTAACTGATCCCTTTGGGACCACTCGCTCACTCAGGCTGGTGTGTTCTTCCATGTGGACTTTGTTGCTTCTGAGCTAGATGGCCGCTTGTTTATCTTCAAGCCTTTAAGACCCCAGTCACTATCTCTTTTGATAGCCGGGCACCATCAGCTTTCTTCACCACATTTACTTGTTCACACACTTTGGCTCCAGCCGTTGTGTCGGGAGAGTGAGCATCATAGAGTTCCAATTTAATAAAAGAAGGTATTCATGCATTGATGGAGTGTTTGAGTAGAGGCCCAAGGTCCTTCCGCCACCTTAATACTTGACCTATAAATATAGACACATAGATCTATTTCCCCATCCTCCTATATATATTTGCATGTACATGTCTTTGTCTAGACCTCCATGAATGCCCTTTGACTCCTAGCTCTTTCCTCCATCTCCCTTGACTTTCCTCCTGCCCTACTACCATGCTTCATCGCCACCTGGGCTAGAGTATACCTCTTCTCTAAGCAACCTTACCCTTGATCATTTCCCACCAGGCCTGCCACTCCCACTTCTCTACCATTTGGGGTCCCATGTTTTTCCCTTGTCCCTGGGTTTGTTAACACCACTTCCTTACCTCCCCTACCCCCCCACCCCAAGTCCCCCCAAAACTGTCGGTCCCGTTGTTTTTCCTCCAGATAGTTCATCCAGCCTGTCCTATTCAGACAGACCTGTGGAGTCACTAACATGCACGAAAACTAGACAGAGGAAAACAAAGCAACAGTATACAACCAGACAACAAAACAACAAAAACAAACCACTGACAAAGAACAGAATAAAACAGTTCACAAGAGAAAAGCTTGTAGTTAGTTCAGGGATCGTTTGCTGGCCCTTAGTAGCGTTTTCCAGTCCAGTCTGTTGGGGCACCACGCCCTGGCCCTGAAGTCCACTTTCAGCATTCCCTGGGGACCTTGCCACTCCATTCCCTTGCTGTTCCGCTGCACTCCCCCAGTGATTTGCCTCGGTGTGGTGGGATCAGGTCAGGTGCAATTCCCACACTGTGTCTCCGGTGCTGTCCCCTGTATCGCCCTTAGTCACTGAGGGGCATCATGTCTCATAGTGGGGCCAGCCATGTTGTTCTCTCTGTGGACTGGCTGCTCTACTCAGGAACATCATCATCACGGCCTGGTGGGCCAGGCTGTGCTCCACTCTCTCCTCCTGCCCCTTCATCTGCTCCCGTGTGCTCTGATCAAATATGTCCATCTCCCAGAGCTGCAGAGTCAATGTCGTCCTTTGGAAAAAATTCTTTTCGGGGGAGGGGCAGGAATCCACTTAATTTATGGTGCTGGGGCCAGCCTCCCAGACCTCTCCACCGGTTCCCTCCTCCACACCGGGATATTGCGTTCACACCTTGCGACACTGGGTTGAAGTCTGGTTATAGTGCTATTCTTATTCTTCCAAATTCTTTTCACATCTCCTTGTTAAATAATGCCTTTAACTTCCTATAAAATATGCTTATTTCTCCTTCATATTTGCTAGGTATCAAATTCTTGATTGTCAGCTTTTTCCTTCAGGATTTTATATCTGTCATTACATTTTCTTCTTGCCTACGTGTTTTGGCTGAAAGAACATCCGAGCTTTATCTGATTGCATTTCCTTTATAAATGACTGGTCCCCAAGCTCCACTCTGGATTCACTTTTTGTTCTTAATATTGGAAAGTTTGACTACAATATGTCAAGATATTTTTCTTTTCCATTCTGTTTGGGAGTTTTCTTTGCTTCCTGGGTAATTATATGCTCTTCTGTTACGCTGTTAGGGAAGATTTCTTCTCTGATTTCTTGTACTAAAATCTCTGTGGATTTGTTGTTTTGTTTTGGTTCTTCCTGTTCTGAGTTCTCAGTGAGATGTAAGTTTTTCATCTTGAGAGCATCCCACATAATTCTTAGACTTTTCTTCAGACTTCTTTGTTATTTTGTTTATTGTTTCTCATATACGATAAATGAGAAATTTGTCTCCCAGCGCACTGATTCAACTTTTCATTTCCTTAATCGGTTTCTCTGGTCTTTTATAGTGTTGTCTAATTCAGTTATCTTGTTATTCACCATTTGTACTTCTATTTTGTGTAAACGTTCTACTTTTTCCTCCCTCTGTTCTCTTGAACTTTTTTCTTCATCGATTCAAAACAGCATTCTCTTGAACTCTTTTTCTGGTACAACTCTAGGGTCTTTGCCTTATTAAAAAATATCCCTTTGGACCTGAGTGTTGTCCACTTGCTTGCTTTTCTTGTTTTTCACAAGGACAAGGATTGATTGCTCTCTCCACATCATCTTGGTGCAGTTGTTATGGATGTGGGGGCTTGCTGGGTTCCGCAGTGGCACTTGACTCTGTCACGTGATGCTGGGAAAGAATAAGAGAAACAAACAAGACAGAAGGCGGTTTAAGGGATATTGATTACAGAAGAGATGAAAAGAAGAAAAGAGGAAGAGGATGAAAAGAAAGAAAGAGGGACAAATGAAAAATGTACTTTACATGGATGTGAAATTTTATAAAATTTGTTCTGTACCTATTTTCTTGCTTTTCTTCTTTTTATTATGTAACCAAAATTTATTATTAATAATTTTTAAATAAAAAATTGTATTGGGACTCTTACAGCTCTTATAACAATTCATACAGCCATAAAAATCTTTTTAATTGAAGTATAAACTACATCATTACAAAAAGTGGAAGTCTAGAGAAATTCCAGAAATGCTTTATCCTTATAATTACTATAGTAACTAAGTATTTTGTTTGTTTGTTTAACAGACTGAAAATTTAGGATGGAAGCTGGGAACGAAGTGGTAACCCAATAGAGACTTTCTTATAATCTGCCAACTTTGTCTCTAGCAGTCTGTTCAACTATATAGAACAGCATTTCTTGTTTAGTGTGAAACTTCTAGGTCACACCTAAACCCTTATATATTATTATTTCATAAAATGAGTTGAGAATCTTTTATAGTAAATATTAGAAAAATAGTTCCTAAGGAGAAGAAATTCCCACAAAGAAATTTAACACTACACAGAGAGTGTTGATTGAAATTTCTAAATTCTTTACTGTATCATATCAGTGATGGGAATAAAATTATTTGCATTAATAGTATCATGTCACTCAGACTGAAAAACGAACTACCCTATTTTTGTTGGTGAATTCCATTACATTCCTTGCTGTCATCTAGCCATAGAAACTCCCTAGGTGCATAATTTCCATCGTCATGGATGTGAAAATGAAATCTCAGAAAGGTTACAGGATGCACAGAAACCGCACATCTCCAGTGTAGGAGGGTTCTCAGTAGAGCTCATGACTCTTTTTCACTGTATTTTGTCAACTAAACTGCCACAGAAATAGGAAGTATTGGCTTCTACAACTGAAAAAGGGGATTTCCTAAGCATCTTCGTTACAAAGTCCCCAAGAGTGAAAATAAATATTATAGTAGAATTCTAGGACAAGGGTGGACTTTTCTTAAGGCTCCAATAGCCTCACCGCCCTTGAATCACACCAGTCAAGTTCCAGTAAGCAAAGGGACGTAGACTTTGGTTTTTCCCACTGTGGTAGGACAGTCTTGTTATCATGGTCTTGACAGATTACTTCAGCATATTTCACAGCTGTTAAAGTCCTCTCCATTTGGATGTGCTCTTTCTCTGGTTGAGCAATGAGACACTTCCACAAGGACAAAGAGCCACGAAGATCATAGAAGATAACGTATGCTTGCTTCGAAGGCCTTGGCTATAAAAAAGTAGTCATGTGTCATGTACAACTCGCGGGGCCAGCTCCATAGCCTTGCTTTCTATAATTAACTTGAGTCACTCCTGGCAGTTATGACTTTTTACTGAGTCCCAGTGAATCCCGTGGGAAAGCTCAAGACTCTCTTGTGACCACGGCTCATGCAACTGAGTATCTGGAGCCTTAGAGGTGCCAGGTCCTCAGAGTCTCTCACTCTCAATCGATATTTTATGGGGTGATGAGGAGAATTTGTGGGGCCAGAGAGCAGCAAAACTGGTGGTGTTCCCTTTGGGTGGATTCCCCAGATATTTTACTCATGTCTTCGATTTTTCCCTCATTCCTCCCCTGCCCCATGACTCTTCTTTCCTCTTTCCGTATAGAGTGGTTCGGACACTACTTGCTTTCTGAATGGCCTTTGTGGGCAGTGGCTCTCTATCGGCTTCTGTTCCCTCAGCGGGCCTGCTGCGCTGCTAGGAGCTGCCACACTGCCCTGAGCACGCTGCTCTTACAGACTTCCTCTGGGATGCCTTTCTGAGCGCTGTTGCTTCTCCCTCACCAGAAATCGAGTCGCATTTCTCACCTGTTGGGTATGCATTTGGGCTATTTGATTTCTTTCTGCTTTACAGAAATGCACTCCCACTGTGTTGGTTTTATTTCTCTTTGTTTTAGCATAACCAGTCTTCATGGGAGAGACATACTTAAAAGAATCCACGTGGTTACATTGCCCCTGAGGTTTGGTGTGCCGTGGTGGGGTCTGCACTCACACTTCCATTTCTGTGGAGACATAAACAATCCCCTCCCACTGGGTGAATCAGTGGCCTGCTACCCCAGTGCCATTGTCTCCCTCCTTTTTGCTCCCCCACTTTTCTTCTTCCCCTCCCCCACCCCCTGCCCTTTCCCCTTCTTTGTGTTGGAATAACATGTACATCTTGGGTTTGTTCTGTCCTCACCCAATTACCTATACCTCAACCCATAAAATGTGAGCTACGTAGCTTTTCTTCTATACCTACTGTACTGATTATATGTATCTCAGTGGACTCATGGTGTACTTGCCCTTTTGTGACTGGCTAACTTCGTTTAGCCTAATTTCCTCCTACTCTTCCCATGAGGCCATGTGCTTCTAGTTATCATCAGTGCTTTTTAGTAATGTGTAGTATTCCATTGTGTGTGTATTACAAAGTTTTCTAATTCACTCATCTATCAATGGCAATTAGGTTGTTTCCAATTCTTTGTGGATCAGTCCACAATAAACATTGGAGTGCAGATAACTGGTCTTGATCTCTTTCTTACCTCTTCTGGGTATATGCCCAGTAGAGAGATTCCTGGCTTGTAAGATAACTCAATTTCCATTTGCTTTAAATATCGCCAGATGGCTCTCCACAGTGGCTGGACATATCTGCATGACCACTAGTAGTGGAGGAGAGTTCCTCTCTAACCACATCCCTCCAACATTTGCTGCTTTCTGACTTTCTGATTTGGGCTGTCCTCAAGGGTGTTAGGTGGTATCTCATAATTGTAATTTGCCTTTCTCTAGTGGCTAGTGCCTGGGAATATTTTCTCATTTGTTTATTGGGCATTTGGGTCTCCTCTGTAGTGAAACTTCTGTTCATGTTTTGTGCCTATCTCTTCAGGGGTTAACTGTTTTCTTCTTTCTGAAGGTTTGGAGAGTATGGTAGCTTTTAGAAATAAGCCCCTTGTCTATTGTGTCATTGCTAAAACTCCTCTCCTAGTCTGTGGGTTTTCTTGCTACTCTCTTGGTAAAGTCTTTCAATGCACATGGTGTTTAATCCTTAGTATAACCCATTTATCACTTTTAGCGTCATATGTGTGGGTACCCTTCCCTATTGCAGTTAGCCTTTGTATTCCCTGCACCACGGTTTTTAGGTTGTCCAAAATTATTTTTAAAAGAATCCAGTGTCACAGAATCTCCCTCTTCTGTTGATGGGTTTTTATTCCTGCTTTCTTCCTCAAATGTATCCCCAAGAAAACCCATCCACCTATCTATTCAGGTATGAGGAAATGAAATGTCAGGTCCTAAGAGAATTGTATAAAATAACAGAGGTAGAGGGATGCCTATGACCGTATTACGTCCTGCCTGGGGATAATGTCCGTTACCTGCACAAAACTTCAATCACCCGGTTTTCTAGCTCCTGAAACAACCACAACACTTACTTCTTTGGTTCAGATGTATCCATCCTGAAAGGGTTCTCCAGAGAAGCAAAACAAGGGCAGTGAGGAGTGTGCATGAGTGGATATTTATGTAGTGAAAAGGAAGGATCAGAGCGAAGCGGTCCACACAGCAGTACAAAGAGCCCAGTCTGACTCACTTTTGTGGGTCAGTTAATAACCTGAAGATCTTTCCAAGTTGTGTGGCCAGTAGGCCCCCAAGGGCAAAAAAGCAGAAACTAGGAAGAAGGCGAGGTGATGAAGTATAACGAAGGCATGTAGGACAGCATGGCAGAGCAAGCCAGGGTGGAACCTCATGGTGCAGCAATTGAAAGAGCAGGCTGGTGATGTGGAATGCGCAGGCGTGGCAAGACGAGTAGAGTCAGCCCACATGCTGCCAAGGTGGAGTGGCCCCGAGGCACTGAATGGCATGGCATGGTGAGGCAGTCCACAGGTTGGCTAGGCAATGGCCGCAGGGAGCATGTCACCAAGGTAGCATGTGGCAAGGCAAGTGGATTAGACAGCATACTGTCCAACCAACAAGGAGGGCGAGAGAGAGGCCTGTCTTCGCAGAGGCCTGATACATCTAGGCCGCACTTCCAAGGGATATCATGAGGCTGCAACCTGATTGGCAGGGTCAACTCCACTCATCTCTTCTTGAGGGCCCCATGTTGCACACAAAAACCCCCAACTATCACCACCAGCTTCCTAGGGTCCGAGTGTAGAAGAGGAGCGATCAAACCCTTGCATAGTTCTGAGTTGATTGCTTCACACTTTCAACTTTTTTATATAAGATGCTAGAAGATATCATCTTGTCGTTCGGTGCCATCTGGTCAGCTCTGACCCACAGCGACTCCGAGAACAACAAAATGAAGCACTGCCTGGTCCTGCTACATCCTAATTCTTCCTATGTTTGTAAACAATGACTATATGATCTGAAGACTTATTTAAATTTTCATTCTCTTCCCATCAGATATTTATCTGGAAATGAGGGGTTCTTAGCATAGTCTTGGTAACTTAGCTTTCCAGATTGTTGTTATTGTTTTTAGGTGTTGTGACTCTATGTACAACACAATTAATGATGTGCCAACCTCAGAAATCCATTTGAGCCCATTGTTATAGCCACCGTGTCAATTCATCTGATTGAGAGTTCTCCTCTGATTTACCAAGCCTGATGGCTGTCTCTAGGGACTGGTCCGTCTAGATCAGTGGTTCTCAACCTTCCTAATGCAATTCCTCATGTTGTGGTGACACCCCCAACCATAACATTATTCCCGTTGCTATTTCATAACTGTCCTTTTTCTACTGTTATGAATCGGGCGACCCCGGTGAGAGGGTCTTTCGACCCCCAAAGGGGTCATGACCCACAGTTTGAGAACCACTGCTCTAGATACTATGTCCAAAATACTTGAGATAAAGTCTTACCATTTTCATTTCTAAGGAGCACTCAGGCTGTACTTCAGAATTGTGGAAAAGTATACTTATTTGGTATATTTTCTGTTTCCAGAGAAGATTCAAATTATCAGAATCCCACAACTACCACAGCACAAAGAATTGTTGATTCTAAGACCCATGTAGATTTGACTAGAAGTCGCTGAGTAACACGCAGCTTAAGGAATTGGAGACTAACTGAAAATAAAGTTGGAGGTTGGAATACACGTAGATGTATGTTGCCTCAGAAAAAAGACTTCCAGAATCCATTTCTAGAACATCACAGCCATTGAGAAACATGCAGAGCATATTTCTACTCTGGCATACCTGGGCTCCATCGATCACAATGGACGTGACCGCAGCAACGGGGTAAATCTGAGCGAGGCAGGAAGCGCCAGGAGGTGGGGCCTTTCCTAGCGCCATGCGTGTTTCCCAAGATATTTTCACAAAATTTGTCTTGGTAGAAAAATGTGGAACTGCCACATTTAATTTTATTATTTTGGTATCACCACATATGCTTCAAATTATGAATGCAACAAATTGGAGACTATAAATATTTCTATTGGCATTCATTATTTTTCAAATAGTTCCAAATGCTGATTCTTTTGAAGAAATTCCCTTGTATCAAGAAAGATAGTATTTTCCTTACCAGTGTCCTTTGATATGATTCCAAACATATTGCAGGCAAGAGTTTTGTCTGAGGGTTGATTTTAAGCAGTTGTTCTGGGAGGCTCTGACTCATTTTTTACAATAATTTTCAATAATCAAATTTTGAAAATTTGAGTTTTTCCTTTGTATTCTCTGGCTTATGTAACAACTGTTTACGTTTTGTAGGGATGTAAAAAAAGCAAACATATACTTGTTATTTTCATGTTTCTTATATGTATCATCAACTAAAGAACCCAAATTATTTTAAAGCCAAACCGAACATGGGCTGCCTAGCCCTTTAAATTATTTAATTTTTTGTAGTAGTTGTGAACACAACTTTCATATTATTTAAATAAGAGTATGTTTAGATTCTTAGATATAGCTAAGAGTATTAAAAACACTTCACATCATTGGACTGACGGTAGCTGGCTATCTCATGCATGTTTTCTGATCCTGGCTTGTGGTAGTCTGTTTCCTCCCTAATAAACTTTTGAGTATTGTCTGTGAGTTCCATGTAGATTTTTAAAATGAATCATTGGACCCTGTTTAAAAGTAGAATGCAATGGGAGGAATGAGTAAAGAAATATGGAGGGTGGAGGCAGCTGTAACCTCTGTCTTGTGGCAATCGGCCTTGGGCTGGTGAGGAGATGGATTCTCCTCCTTTGTATAGCCAAAGGAGACCACATAGGGCCTCCATTCAGTCTCCTCATTAATTGTTTTCAAAGGAGCTTCTTCAGGCTGTGCTAGGAGCAGCTTCGAAGGAAATACCACATTATTTATCTAACGGTAGGTCAGCATGATTAATATCGCATGAATTTATGGTAACTTGCTCTGGTTTGATTCGGTTGTTGTTAGCTGCTCTCAAGTAGGTTCTGACTCATAGCAACTCCATGTGTACAGAGTAGATCTGCTCCATAGGATGGGCAAGGCGTTGACATTGACTTTTCATGAGATCACCAGTCCTATTCCTGGTGCATCGTCATGTTAGGCAAAGTTTGCTAGAGAAACAAAACTAGGACACGAATGATTGTATATATGGATAGGTTTATATAGTGAGAAGAAATAGAACTGCTAATTAGTCTACACAGCAGTACAGAGGGCTCGGTTCAACTCACATTCATGGAGCAGTTCATTTGCTGAAGGTCCTGGAACTCACCCCAGCAATGTACTGAAGGAGGTCTCAAAGGAGCCTCAAGCTCTAGCAATGCATGGCAAGGCAACCTGATCCATGGATTGGCTGGGCTCTCAGGTAGTGCAGCACATGGTTGGGGCAAAGGACTAGCTCAAACAGCAGCACACTGGTCTGATCACCAGGGAGAAAGAGAGAAGGGCGCTGGCCTCAGGAAGCATTTCTCTGGGTGCTCTTCAATCAAGCTTCGACCTGATTAACGTCTGCCCACGTGTTCCTACGGAAGCTTAGTTGGCACAATAGACCTAACTCACGGGAGTGGTTTTGAGTTGGGCTGCTAATAGCAAAGTCAGTGATTCAAAACCACCAGGTACTTCGCAGGAGAAAGACAGGGCTCTCCCCTGCCATGATGAATTACAGTCTCAGAAACTCACAGGGGCATTTCTACCCTGACCTATAGGGTCACTATGAATTGGCATTGACCGCATGGCAGTGTTTGTTTTGTTTTAATGTCCCTAGGAGATTCTGGATGTGTTCCAACCATCCATCATTCAGCTGGCAGTTGAACACTCAGCCCTTTGAACCATCCAGCTACTCCTCGATTTGATTCTAAGAGTAAATGATTAACTTGCTTTATTTATGAAAAATTATAATAATTTGTAAATCATCAAGGGTTCATGAGGGTGGGAGGAGGGGGAAGGAGAGGGGAAAGAGCAGCTCATACCAAGGGCTCAAGTAAAAAAAATGTTTTGAAAATGATGATGGCAACAAATGTACAAATGTGCTTGACACTATGTATGTATGTATTGTGATAAGAGCTGCATGAGCCCCTACTCAAATGATTTTTAAAAAAATAGAAATTATGTAAGAAATACAAAAAATTGGAATGTAGTTTCACTCTTGTTCTTCCATGAAAAACAATATTTTTCTAATCCTATTCTTGACCCTAACACTAACCTTCACCTGAACAACCAAAATTTTAACCCCAACCCTAATTCTAACCCTAACTTTCCTAAACCAAACCCTAACCCTAACAACACTAAACCTAACAGTAGTCCTAATCCTAACCCTATCCCTAAACCAAACATAACAACCCTAACCCTATCCCTAACTCTAAACCTTACAACCCTACCCTAACACCCCAATCCTAACCCTATCCTTAAACCTATCAACCGTAACCATAATCCTAACATCCCTAACATTAATCCTAACCATCCATAACCATAACCCTAACAACCCTAATCCTAACCCCAAACCTAACCCTAACCCTTACCTTAGCCCTAACAAAAAAGAAAAGAAAAACAATAAATTTGAACAAACTAGGAATCTTGCTCTTCTTTACTTAGGTTTATATCAAAGAGAAAAAAAACTGAGAAGTCCTGGATAAGGCAAGTGTAGTATGAGGTCACTGTGGCTAGGTAGTCCATCAGGAGCCCTGGTGGTTCAGTGGTTGGTTTAAACCCACTAGCCATTTCACAGTATAAATATGTAGCAATCTCCTTCCATGGAGATCACAACTTTGGGAAGCATATAGGATAGCTTTACTGTGTCCCAAAAGATTGCTATGAGTCAGAATTGACTGCAGGAGGGTCCTTTTCTTCTGTTTTTTAAATGGTTTTTCTTGGTAAGTCCCATTCTCTCCTAATTTACAGGTGTCTACTCTTCAGACACTAAGCAACCTTTCATGGGAGAAAGAGGAACATGCAGAGGGGTGACCTTTCCTTTATAAGTGACCCAGCACCGAAAAGCTTTCCAACAACTACCAACCCCTGAGAGAAGGTTAAAATGAGACACTGGAAGGGATAACGTATTGGTGTCGGAATGCATAAGAGAGAGAGAGAGAGGCAAGGATACAGATTGTGGAGGAAAAGCAGTACTAGGTCCCTCCAACCTGACTAGGAGCAACACAATCTCAGGCCCCAAGTCCCCTCAACTCTTTCAACACAGTTACTTAGGAGAACATGCAATCTCCCTGTTTCTAAACTTAAATCGCAGTACCTATGTTCAACCAGTTTCTTCGGTTTTTCTCTACTGTCTGACTAATTCGTAACTATACCAACTTCTGTAATTCCCTTTTCCAACCCTTAACTCTGATTCTAAGCTCTTACTCATTTTCCTTCTTTTCTGACTAGCAACTTGGGTTGCTAGGAAATTCTTATCAAAGACTTTGAGGGGCATTTAGAAGCTGGATGGGTAGCATGTTACTTGTTACGCGGTAACAGAAGAAAACTACCCCATGGGTTGTAGCATTGCATCGATCACCTAGAACGAGATGCGGTATGACAAAACTGGGTCCCATTAACAGACAGTAAGCTGGGCCAATTTAATGGACTTGTATTTAAAATGAGTGACTCTATGTTCATAAGGAGTCCTGCTGGTGATGTTGCTAAAGAGTTGATGACTATCAGTGGTTCAGGGTTAGTGGTTCAAACCCATCAGTCACTCTTTGGAAGAAAGGTGGGCTCATCTGCATCTGTAAAGATTGATGGCCTGGAAACTCTGATGGTGATCACTGGGGGTTTTGTTCCAACATGTCTCCAGTAGGACATGTGGGCAGAGTTTAGCCTGTCAATCAGGTTGCAGCTTGATTGGAGGGCAACCACGATCAATCTCCAGTGGGTCACGCTCTCTCTCTGCTTCCACCTTCCTGTTGACAAGTCACACAGAGCCACAGAGAGCCCCGAGAGAGTCCTGGAGATGCTTCCACTCCCACTGGATCCACAAGACTTTGACCCACTGGCCTGTGATTTTCCTGCATTTTGCATCATTGCTTATGCTGCATGAATCTGGAGAGGGATTGATGGGCTAGTATGGGACATATGGGGTAATAGAGGACTTATGGACTTGACCTGCATTGAGCCAGGGCATTTGCTTAATATACAATTACTCTTTGATATCAAGTTCTATCTTAGACATATGTGAGTGTCTCTGGATTGTTTCTTTAGTCAACCCAGTCTACCCACCCATATAGGGTCACTATGAGTCAGAAACGACTTAATTGTAGTGAGTAATGTATGCTCATGTAATCTCAAAGAAAGAACGGAGAGATTGTAAGATCTCATCTTGTTCTTATATGGATTGAAAAAGTAAATTATAAAAGATCCTATGGATTAAAGGTGATGGTGTCTGAGTGATCTCTTTGGAATGTACTAGTATGTGGAAAGTGTAAAGACATCTATTTTGCATACAGCATTTGGGTGCTTCTTGAAGATGACACATCTAAACTGGGAACTAATAGGTGTAGGCTATGCATTGGACAGATCACCATACAGTCCATGGTTCAAACCAGATGCTCATCGAGATGAAGATAAGGCTGGCCACTCTCATCAAGACGTACAGTCTCGGAAACACTATATAGAATCAGCTAAATGACAGTGGTATATAACTAGGAATGAATTAGGAAAGATTATATGTGTGTTTGCAAGTTTCTGATCTGGAGACCTAGATTGCATCCTGACTGGTTTGGGAAAATATTTTCCTGTCAGCAATTTAAAGTTTCAAATAAAATGAGGGTGTTGGGTATAAGTCTCAAGGATGACCCGAGGGAAATTCAGTCATCCATCCAGCATTTCGCATCGCGGGTTTCGCAAAGTGCTTCTAACTACAATGCCAGTAGTCCCAGACCACTAGCTGCTCCCCAGGAGAAAGATGAGGTTTTCTGTTTTATTACATTTTCCCAGTCTCAAACCACAGGGTAGTTCCACTTGGCCCTATGCGTCATAGTCAACTGAATGGCAATGAGAGCCACCTACTCAAAAGGTGTCACCATTTAGTGCACTCAGGCTCAACACACTATGTTCGGGAGTAGAACTGAGTTCCATAGGGGTTAATTAACTGTGAGTTTTACAAAAACTGGTCCCTAGGTCTTCTTCCTATGGAGTGACTATGAGAATCCAAGCCATCAAGCTTGGTTGGGCAGGCAAGTGCACGACACCACCCTGCTAATGGCCGAGACAACGGAGTATTTAGCAAAGGGCTGACTAAGGAATGCACCAAGGTACAGATAAGGCAACTATGAGAGAATTTAAGTTAATAAAGAAATTTAATTTAATAACAATAAAAACCAAATCCACTGTCGTCAAGTTAATTCAGACTCATAGCAACCATATAGGACAGATAATACCTGCTCACATAAGGTTTTCAAGGCTGTAATCTTAATGGAAACTAACTGCCACGTCTTCCTCCCAAAGAGCAGCTGGTGGGTGTGAATCATCAGGTTTACGTTAATAGCTGAGCGACTAATCACTGCTCATCTAAGGCTCCCTAATAAAGGACACTTCAAACAAAGTGAACAAAAAAATTCACTGCTATGGAATTAGTCCCAAGTCATAGTGGCCCTATAGGACAGAGTAGAACTGCCTCTTTGGGGTTCCCAAGGTTGTATCTCTTTAAGAAACAGAAAGCCTTACGTTTTTCCCACTGGTGGATTCAAACTGATGACCTTGTAGTTAGCATCCCAAATCATAATCTTTTATCAAGGGTTACTTTCTGTACAGTAATATGGCCTCAATAGTCTGGAGGCTTGGGAAGGTGTGGAGCATTGAAAGACTGGAGAGCCCCAGGCCAAACCTGCTGCATAATTTGTCACCAAGCTGACTAAATGCTGGGGGAAAACAATGCTTTCTCTGCTGAGTCCAGTATGACAGTATACCTTCCATGACTCCATTCAGTGAGGCAATGCTCCACTTCGCTCAGCCTTTTCTCGCTTCCTGAAAGGATCATCCTTCTGAAGACAAAAGTCGAAGAGGGTGTAAAGAATTGCTCTACAGCTACAAAAAAGGGAGCCAGGATGCTTACATTTCTGTCCTTACATTCTGTAGATTGCACAGAGGTGAAACTTGAAGCCACACTAAAGGGTGCAAAGGAAGAGAAAAATAATCAAGACCCACACGCATATTACACCGCACGTGTGTCGGCAACACCCGGACAGAAACCATTCAAAGCAATACTCTCTTTGACAGGAGGCCTCAAATAGAGGAAGTTGTGTGGGTGAAGAGGTGGCGGTTTGATGTTAGATAGGCTCCTTTAGAAAGATGGGTCTCTTTGTTCCTAATTTTGAAAATTCGGACAAGTTGCTTAACCACTGTCATTCTTGGTTTCGTTCTCTGTAGAACTGGAGTTTTCCAAGCCTGCTACCTGGAATTGGAGGGTGAAGAGCTTGGAAAGAATGAGACATCACTCGTTTACAGTTCAGTCATTACCAGTATTGCAGTAAATGGCAGGGAGGTGCCGCCTCTCGTTTCCCTACCGCCAAAAGGCAGCGATCAGACACATGTCCACACTCCATCCTTATGTACCTCCTCTGACATCCCTCTGTATTGGGTTCTAGAACTCCTTTCATTGTCCACACAGAACGCATAGACAATACTCATAGCTATTGGAGGGTAGGGTTATTAAAAATGAATATGTTACCACAAGCCAAGAACAGTAAATAGTAAGGATGAAGTCACTGATCCTCAGCAAGAACTCTTCTTATCCACCCGCCAAGTCTCTTTCTGGTCTTCAGCCTCTTAGCCACGGGCTCCCTTGTGCTCTGCCTCCCTGGACCAGGGAGCCCACCTGTTTGTCTGTCTGACACTCCCATCATCTTGGCTCTGCTCCTCTTGCTCGGTCCCACAGTCTCGGTGCTGGTCTCTGGTGGGTGCCTCAGTCCCAGCCTCCACCTTTTCAGAAAGAAGAGATCTAGACTGCCAGACAGCCCTGGGCTTTCTCTCTGTGTCCCACATGGTATAAGAACAGCCCGGGACGTTTGTGTCAGCCATCCCAGTGTTTCAGATTAGGTGGGCATAGATGGCAATGTAACATTTGCATATCTGACAAATGCCCAAGCTGTGCTGCTAACTCAGGGACACATTAGAGATGACGTCTCTAAAGGATCTATCCTTTCTGTTTAATTTCTAATATTGGATATGAGTCCTATCTATAAAATTGTATCTTTGTGACCTAAGTATTAGACCTAAGTATTGTGACCTAAGAATAACAATAATTGTTATAATGTTTTAGAAATATAAATGTTATGATGTTTTAGAAAGAGCTACCAAGATGATGCTCAACCGAAAGCAGTGGTTTGTTTAAAACACGGCAGGCTGTCTTGTGAGTCGTGGTGAACAGCAATGGAGGTGGACATACCTGCTCTCCTCTAGCTTGCCTGTTGCCTGGGGCAGAGGTCTGATATGCTGCCAAGCTCCATTCTTTTGCTTTTTCTTTAACCTACTTCGACCCCAACCGTTCTTCCCATGGCACCGGATATGTACGCTAGGCTCAAGAATTTGTCGCAGTGGTACACAGGAATCACGGTAAATAATCATCATTAAGGAGGCTTAGAGAATTTAGTAGGCTGCAAAAAGTCAGGATCAGCAAATGGCACAGAGAAAGCCATTGGTCCCCCGCAGGCCCTCTTCCTAGACAGCAGTAAAGTCTTTCCCAGTCCCCAGTCTAAGTCACAAGGTCCCTTGGTCATTGTCTCCACGAGCTAGGCAGCCAGCTCACCTGTCGCCCTTCCCCACAGATCCATAGTCATGGGCCAGATAAAGAGAGGGACCCCGTAGCCTTGGCACTGCTCCTCTGAACCGCTGTGCCCCTGTCTCTGGTGCATCTGGTCTCAGCATCTCTGCCATTTCAGACGGAAATCGTGGACAGGCTCTTCCAAGTTCGACAGGGTTTTCTCCTGTTGATCCTTTAAGGATGGTGCATCCTCATAGCCAGGGGTGGGGTGGTGATAGGGCAGTACTGAAAACTGACCGATCCTCTTTATTGGTGTGACACAGGCCCTATTAGTAGAGTCCCACCAAGTCACTTGGTAGGAGTTACAGAGACATGGGTCAAAGGGCCACAGGGATCCACCCCCCTTAGGTTTTCAACCATGACCTTGGCCCGACAAAGATTTCCCTTCAGGCAGCATTTGAACACGATGCCAGATTGCCTGCGCACCCTTCTTCGTGTTTTATATTGATTCTCAGAGAGATCATCTTCAGCATTCCATTTTCCAGAAATCTCGTGGCTTTGTGAAAATTTAAATAGAGCCAGAAAAAATGTGAGTAGTTTCTCTTTGTAATCACATTAGTATAATGGATGTTCCTAATGGGTATTAGGCACTTCTGTTTTAATGTTCTGGCCTATGATGCTCTCCAGGTGAACATTGCCTTCTTATGACTGCCCTCAAAAGTGTCAGTAAGATTGACTGTAGAGACTTCTAAGCCTCGGCACTAATATCTTAAAGCCCCATCTTTTATTAAGCCTTTCAGGGTAAGCCTTATCCACCAGATGAGCTTGCCCTGCACATTGCCATTGTCCGCCATATGGCTCAGACACTGTGGGTTTTCCTCTTCACCCTGAATTCTTCGTGGACTTGATACCCTCGATTTTCCTTTTCTTCTCCCACATTTGATTCTACTTTCTTTAGTCCAGTTTCCTAGACCAATTCCCTTAAAACTTTAAGCTTCATGAACATATTTCTTCTTGTTGACTTATTCTCTATCATGAGACTAAAACAAATGAATAGAAATAAGGAAAACAGATGTTAAGGGAAAGGATGAATACACATATTATTATAACCTTGCTATCATTGAGCAAGATTTTAAAAAAACCACCAACTTCTTTGAAATCTTCTGTGAAAACAGTCACTCCAAACACCGTCATCCACATGCCTATACTAAGAACACTACCCGTTAGCTGTTTTTCATTAAAAAGATAAAAGGAAAAGAGGTTTTTTTTTTTTTAAGTATCTGGCTACACACACCTACTTTAGGACAAAGATATAGGCATTCTAAAGTCTTCAGACTAGATTACAGCAACATCATGAGCAAGCAGGTTTTCCCTTCTGCCCCCTTTTCTCCAACCTTCACATCTCCTGATATGATAATACGCACTTCCGATCTGCAGGACAAAGTTTTAAAAAATTATAATTGGAAAGACTTATTTAGCATAACCTGTATAGCCGGAAACTTACATGTGGCAAGAGTAGCACAGAGTTCTCAGGTCTTGTAACAGGGAACAGTAATTAGAATTGAATGAATCTATTTGACTTAATAGTGGTCCATGTCAAGGCCCACACCTTTGATCTTGAAAGTCAGAGACAATTGTTATAAAAATAATTTCTCTTAAAACATGTGTTCCTTGAATTTGATATTTTAGTTCTTATAATATTACCCATTGACTACTAAGACATACACAACAGTGCCAGCACTTGGGTGAATAACAAATGAGCAAGGTACTTATTATTTTTAAAGTAGAAGCTACCAAATAGTCTACCATTACGCTCAGTTGAGGGTGTTCCTTGTGGTCTGGGTGTGGTTCCATTGGAGTCTTGAACTGCAATTGCATGAGACCTTCACCTGTGAACTTGGAGTTCATTTAGAGAAGATGCATCTGTTGAACTAGAAGGCATTCCTCACATTGGCAGTGGTGGGACAGTTCCTTAGTAGAGAGAGAAAATTTGTTTTCACACATGCATGTAGTTTAAAAATCACATTGCGAGTGACAATGTGCCTGAGACATACAGAGGAAACTAGCCATCGAATTATAATGAAAGAAAGCAGGAAGCGTGAGCGAGACACACTGAGTTAGAAGAGTCTTATAATTCTTCCCCCTAGCCCCAGGCTACTCCTTGTAGGTCAGAAACTTGATCACAATGGGGAAGTTATTTGCACAAGACTGCAGGATATTGCTTACACTTCCTGGCCAGAGTCCCAGTGGAATTGTAATGGCTTTCATTCATGCTGTACCATTGTTAATCCTTTTTTTTTAACTAAATAAGGGAGAATCAGGTTGAAGATTACCAATGAATAAAAATAGTTTCTGTAGAAACAGTTCTATTTGCCAGGAAAATGCCACCTGATAGTGGTACTAGCGCTGTTGAGCTCAAGCAGCAGAGTAAACCTTCAGTTTCATATGAAGTAATTGTGGCATAAACAGTCTGCACGACCGACTCTCTAGGGAAGCAGTTATCTTTCACATACTTGCTCCCATTTACCACGATGTGTAGAACTTCTCTCCTAAGAACTTTGTGTTACTTGAGTATTTTCGAGAAACAAATCCACAGAAACTCATGTATAAGACAGAGTTTTATAAAAAGTGTAAGTGTGCATCAAGAAAAAAACACAACCCAGTGCTGCCCAAACCCACAAGTCCAACATTAACCTATATGTCTGACACCAGTCCACAAAGTCCTCCTCCATCTTACAAAACACACACTATGATGCAGACTGCAGGAGGAAAGCTGAGTTATTGAATGTGTAAGCATCTCAGCGCTGGCAGGGATCTCCACACGACTGCTCCAGCACCCAGGGCTGCATTGGGGTAGGTCCATGTGGCTTCGCCTCAGGGATATCATGCAGGAAGTGAGCCTTGCCAGATAGATCAGGGAACTGGTTAAGGCAGCTGCACCCTGGTCTGACCATCAGAAAGCAAAAGACCCGAGAACTAGAAAGGTGAGGCTCACTGAGCCATTTATCCCTCAGCCCTTCAATTAACCAAATCTGTGTTTATCGGCCAGGTTGGCACAATTAACTACTTCAAGCATGAAATATTTAGTCCCATTTAATATTTCTTTCTTTTTATTCCTTCCTTCCCTTTCTCCCTCCATTTCCCCCTCACTCATTTCTTCCATTTTTTCTATCTCTACTTTCTCTCATTTGCTTGCCCACCTACTCTTTCTCCATCCTGTCTTTTTTTCTTTTGAGTGTGCAGCTAGCTGCCTGTTCGAGAAAATTGTTTTTCTGTGTTAACAGAAAGACCACATACACATGGTGACTATATCAGATTTCCCCCCCCCCCCCATATTTTAGACCCTAAGAGTCTGAATCCAGGGTGCCAGCTCCGGTAGAAAGTTTTCTCTGCCAATTCTGGAGGAGGGTTCTCGTCTCTCTCTATTTCTGCTCCTAGGTAATCTTCATGTGGCTTGGCATTTCTCTTCCCACCATCTTTACTTGTTTGTTTGTCTGAATCAGCTTTTAATTTTTGTAAAAGGGTGATTTTAAATACACCCTAAATGAATTCTGCCTCATTCATGTACACAAAGACAACCTAACCCCCAATCGGATGATAAAGAGAGGCGTGTGGTTTTTAGGTGCTGCCGAGTCTGTTCTGACACATGGAAGGAAACACTGCCCAGTATTTGCCACCCTCAACAATTGTTGTTTTGTAGGACTACATTTTGCAACCACTGGGTCAATCTATCTTGTTGAGGTTCTTCCTCATTTTCACTACCCCTTTGCTTTACCAAGAATGATGTCCACTATTAGCTATCCCCCTGCTTTGCCATTAACTATGTCCTTAGATCCACCATTAACTTGGTCCCTGACTCCAGGAGATAGGAGTAAGCATGGCTCTGTCCAGCATCAGACCATCCCTATGATCGATTTTCTATACAATTCATAATTTGTGTGTGGTGAGTGGTGGCAATATATGCAGTGCATAAATTCATACTAATGCAAATTTCCAGCATGGCAGCAAGAATTCTACCAATTAGGCATCATGCCCTGCAACAAGTAAGTGGAGGAACTAAACCCTTAGTCCATATCCATCTGACTCTGAAATCTTTGATTTTAAAATCTGCACTGCAATGTCTACAACCATAATTTTTAAAAACTATATCTTAGGCAGATTCAATCGATGTACAGGCCACAAATCTCTCTACGTCTGGAAAATGAAACCAGGCCCCTTTCTTTTTCTTTCATAGTACTCATTTTTCCTGCTGTGTGTGCCTTGAGCAACTTGCTCTGAGTTAGTGCACTTAGTGGTGTCACCAGGGAAGATTCTCAGGTCTGGATATAATCTGGAAACATTTTGGAAAACAATATACAAGAGAAATATAAATATTTATTGAAAAATTATATTAATGGTGACAGTTGTGACTGTACATATGATAGAAAAAAATGGGACTACATATCAGGAATGCCTGCGATGTTTATACAGTTGGTTTTATTTTATTTATTGAAAGAAAGAAGACAAATGTGGACAGTGGTTATTAACTCTTGATTCAAAGCACATGGACTTTTTTAATATCATGCTATTCATACTATTATGTACTTTTTAAGCTAAAACCCAATTTAAAAGAATCAATTCTGCCAAATTAGACGAGGAAGTAAATTGATACCATGAAGCATTTCTTTAATAATAGGAGTGGAATGGATTCGTTGCAACAGAAAAAATAAACAAAAGAAATTGAAAACATTAATGATGTGGTGAAAATAGCATCTGCTTCTCATCACACAAAGGACGAAAATTGTTATTGAAAAAGACAAAAATAAAAAATAAAACAATAAACATACATGAGATAAACATGCTTCAGATTAAAGCACACTGTGACCAAATTTTAAATATCCAATGCAGTGTAAGAAAAGAGTGATTATTTGACAATGTGTTAGGAATATTTCTAAATGGTCTTTGATACAAAGAAATGCAAACGTTCCGGCGATGATTATTTGCACAGCGGTTATATTGCAGTCGCCATCCTGGTGAGGCAGCGAGCTAAGCACCGGGTTGGGAACCGGCCATCAGTGGTTGGAATCCACCAGTCACTCCTGGAGAGAAAGCTCAGGCAATTTGCCCCTGACTAAACCGCTTTCGGATTTCTATGGGACACTTCTATCCCGTCGAGTCCTTTCAGAGCCAGAGTGACCCTGTGGACAACAGGAAACAGCTCTGCCTCATAGCGCAGCATCTTCAGAGCTGTTCTTGTGGTTGAGCCCATTGGTGCAGCCACTGTGTCAATCCATATTTTCGAGCGCCTTCCTCAATTGCTCTCCCACTCCACTTTACCAGTTGCAATGTCCTTCTCTAGAGAGTGGTCTCTCCTGACAACATGTCTAAATACTTGGGATGAATTCTTGATAACCTTTCCTCTAAGGAGCATTTTGAATGTACTTTAGCTTAAAAAAAAGGTTTATTCTTTAAAAAATATTTTTATTGGGGACTCTTACAGCTCTTATCACAATCTATACATACATCCACTGTGTCAAGCACATTTGTGCATATGTTGCCATCATCGTTCTCAAAACATTTTCTTTCTACTTGAGTCCTTGATATCAGCTCATTTTCACCTTCCCCCTCCCTCCCTCATTAACCCTTGAAATTTATAATTTTTGTTCATGTCTTACACTGACCTATGTCACCCTTCACCTACTTTTCTGCTCCCCTGGGAGGGCTTTATACGTAGATCATTGTGATCGGTTCCCCTTTCTACCCCACCTTCCTCTACCCCTCCTGGTATCTCTACTCTATTGGTCCTGAGGGGTTTATATGTCCTGGAAAGCCTGTGTTTCTAGTTCTTATGGGTACCCGTGTACATGCTCTGGTCTAGCTGGATTTGTAAGGTAGAATTGGGGTTATGATAGTGGGGGGTTAGCATTAAAGAACTAGAGCAGCAGTTCTCAACCTGTTGGTCGTGACCCCTTTGGGGTGCCCGATTCATAACAGTATCAAAACTACAGTTATGAAGTAGCAGCAAAAGTAATTTTATGTTTGGGGGGGGGGTCACCACAACACGAGGAACTGTATTAAATGGCCATGGCATTAGGAAGGTTGAGAACCACTGAACTAGAGGAAAGTTGTGTTTCATCAGTGCTATACTACACCCTGACTGGCTTGTCTCTTCCTTCTGACCCTTCTGTAAGGGGATATCCAATAGAGACTTGATTATTCTTTGGTCAGTCTATGATACTCACAATATTCTTTGCCAGAACAATAATTCAGATACATTGATTTTTCTTTGGTTTTCCTTAGTCAGTGTCCAACTTCCACATGCGTATAAACAATGGAAAATACCATGGCTTGGGTCAGATGCACCTTAATCCTCAAAGTAACCTTGTAGCTTTTCAACACTTGAAACTTGAAAGAGTGTTATGCAACAGATTTACCCAATCAATATATTGTTTGACCTCTTGCTGGCTGCTTCCATGAGCATTCATTGTGGAACCATGTAAGATTAAATCCTTGACAACTACAATCCTTTCTCTGCTTTTCTTGATACTAATTCTGATCTCTCTTTTTTTTACCCCCATCATTTTATTGGGGGCTCTTACAGCTCTCATGACATTCCATACATAAATTGTAAAAATATGTTGTCATCATCATTTCTAAGATATTTTTTACTTGAACCCTTGATAAAAGCTACCCTTATTTCTCCTCCCTCCTCCACCCTCCCACTCTCCTATATCCTTGATCAATAATATATAGTTATTGTTATTTCATATCTCACACTGTCCTTTGTCTCCCTTCATGTGCATTTCTGTTATTTGTCCCGTTTGAGGGGGAGTATATATCCAATTGTGATGGGTTCCCCTTTTCTCACCCTTCCCTCTCTCCTCCTCTCATGCTAACTCTACTTCCATTCCTGTCTTGAGGGAGTTATCTTTCCTCAATTCCCTGCGTGGAGAGCTCTTATCTGTACCAGTGTGTGTTCTCTAGTCTAGCCAGATTTATTTAAGTTAGAACTGGTAGTGGGAGAGGGAGGAGGAAGTATTCAGGAACTAGAAGAACAATATGTGATTTGTCAGTGCTATACTACACCTTGGTTGGATCATCCCTTCCTTATAACCCTTCTGTGGGGGGATAGACAATACTCTATAGATGGGCGTTGGGTCTCCACTCCAACCCCGCTCTTTCACATTGATATAGTTGTTTGTTTTGGATCTTTTGATACTTGTTGCCTGATCCCGTCAACACCTCATGATCACCCAGGCTGGTGTGCTTCTTCCATGTGGGCTTATTTGCTTTCTGACTAGATGGCTGCTTGTTTAACTTGAAGCTGTTTAGACCTCAGATGCTATATCTTTTGATAGCCAGGCACCATCTGCTTTCTTCACCACATTTGCTTATGTACCCATTTTGTCTTCAATGATTGTGTTGGAATGTGAGTATCAAAGAGTGCCAAGTTATCATAAGACAGGCCTTGATTAGAGGCCCAATATCCATCTGCAATCTCAATCCTTATCATATAAATATATGTACATTGACCTCTATCCGTTTTATTATAAGTTAATATATTTACATGTATACATGCCTATTGTGATACCTCTATAAATAGCTTTTGTCTCCTATTTATTTCCTCTATTTCCTTTCTCCTTCCTTCTATCCCGCTATCATGCTCACCCTCCATTCAGCTCTCAGTATTTCCTCTCAGATACATTGATTTTGATCACTCCCCACCCAGCATTATATGCCCTCCTCACAATTTTAGATCTCTAATTTCTCCCTTATCTCTGAGTTTGTTGGCTCCCCACTCCCCCCTCTCTGCTTTCTCCTCTCCCATTTCCCCACAGAACCACCAGTTTCATAGTGTTCTCCTTGGAATGGCTCGTCCTGCCTATCTTATAGAGATAGACACGGGGTGAAAGAAAGAGAAAAATAAAAACCCAAACCTAATCAAACAAATAAAACAAAACAGAACAAAAGAAAAACACAATAGATAGTTTCAGGTCTGTCTGCTGACCCGTATATATGTTTTTGGATCAAGTCTGATGAGGTGCCAAGCCCTGTCCCCAAGTCAGACATCTCTTTTCAGGATTCCTTGGGGACTTGGTTACTTTTCTCCCCTTGCTGCCCAGTTGCACTCCCTTTGAGTTTCACCCCACTGTTCATGGAGTGGACTGATACACTTTCTGCACAATGTCTCTGGTGCTGTCCCCCTAACACTATGGGTCAGTGAGGGAACATCATGTCTCATGGTGGGGCTGGCCCTACAGTCCCCCGAATGCACTGGCTGCTTCCAGCAGGGATGTCATCCCTGGGGTTTGGTGGGCCATGATGAGGTTCTCTTTCTCTCTCTCTTATTTCACTCTCCTGTAGTCTGTGCAGACCTGCCTCTCTCCCTGGGATATGTCTTTAGTGCTGTCCTCTGCACTGTCATCTTCTAAGGGGAGGGTTATTGTAGCTCATTTTGGGTCCGGCCATGTCATCCTCTCTGTTAGTTTGCTACCCCTATGCAAGTGTATTGTCCCCAAGGCTTGGCGCTCTGGGATGGTGTCTGGTCTCTCTTTCCCTTTCCTGTTGAGACATAAACAGTACCTTCCCCGTGAGTGTATTAGTGTCCTGATCCCCATCACCCTCATTTTCTTGAGTTGTCGTCCACACTACAGGCTGCAATTGTTGATCTTTATCCGTAATGTTTCAAGTTCTCCTCATTTTCAGGCTGTCATTTGCACACCTTTTCATTCAAAAAGACATTTTTACACCAGAAATGGCAGCTATACACATGGACTGTTCAGATAGAATACACAGAAATCAAATTGACTACATTAATGGGAAAAGATGATGGAAAAAGCTTAATATCAGAAGTAAAACCATGCCAAAGGCCAACTGTGGAACATACTATCCATTGCTCATTTATAATAACTTCAGGTTGAAGCTAAAGCGAATTAAAACATGTCCACGAGAGTCAAAAGACAAAGTTGAGTCTGTCCCACTTGAATTTCCAGAACATCCAGAAAACAGATTTGATGCTGTGAATACTAAGGACAGAAGATCTGATGAGATGACATCCAGAAGATATATGAAGAAATCAAAAGGTCATTAAAAGACAGGGAAAGAAAGAGAAAAATCATTGTGGATATTGGAAGAGACTGAAGCTTGCTCTTAATTTTAGAATAGTGAAGGCAAATGGAAAAATGAAGAAGTCAAGAGTTGAACAGAAAATTTCCAAGGGTAGCTCAAAAAGTAGAGTTCAATATTGGAATTATCCTGTTGTACAGGCTCATTGCTAGTCAGAATCAACCCCTTTGGAGTTTACATTAATGTAATCCAAAGACGTTGGTCTGTTCTTTTGTTCCTGAGAGATAAACTCTAGAACCTGGGGATTTACCCAGAAACTGTAGTGTCTTTGATGAGTCCTCCAGAGCATATACAACCTAAAAGGTTGCCCTTGGAAGTGTGCTGGTCAAGTTAAAAAGGCCCAATAATTGTTCTCAACCTCATGGTCACCTTATGATATAAAGTGAACTCAGGATGAGGCCTAGAGTTTGAATCACATAAGGAGACCGGCGATTAAAAGCTCTAGACATTGAAGTTCCATGGCTTTCCTGGTTGATAAGAGATAAAAGATACTGATGATGTGGGGTGGGGGAAGGCATCCCCTTTTGGGAAATGAAAATATCCAATTGGGAATCCTCTAAGGCCTCACCATATGCTTATTTGTATCTCTTTATAATATGCACAACAATGACATAACCATCAGTATGGCACTTTCCATGCATTCAGCAAGTCATTCTAGACAATCATCAAACCAAGGCAGTAGTGGGGGTCAGTAGCTTAGAAGTGAACAGGACGGGTGAAACCTGAACATGTAGTTGGTATTTTGAAGGGGTAGAGAGAACCCTTAACTTTTTCTTCAGCAGGTCAGATGTGAGGTGGACCCGGTGGATTTTGAGTTTACAACTGGCATCCTGAGAAAATAGTGGGGAAACTTGGAATATGTACACAGCTGGTCAGAATCAATTGGTTAGTTGAGACGCTGAGTTTGTAACTGGTAAATGCAGGGTTTGGAAAACTTGAGCATCTGAAGAAGACTCTTCTCTATCTTATGTAATATGACCTAGTTTCCAGAGTTTAAGATCAGAGGAAAAAATGTGTATGCACCAAAACAGAAGAAGAATCGAGGGCAATTTGATAACAAATTGCATTAATTTGGTTGATCTTTACGGTTTGGGGTCAGGAAATGAGAATTTGATTGGATCTTCACAATACCAAACATGGAAGATTTAAATATGGTAAAAAAAACAGCATGTAAATATCAACCTAGACAATATAAAAAGTAGAAGAATAGCTCATAATTTTTTACAAAAATGATGTCATATATTATTATGATCATTAAAGTTTTTTGTCAAGTTGGCTGGGCCAGCATTCTCAGTCGTTTGACTGTTAGGTCCTAGTAACGCTCATGGTGATATCTCTTCAAGAGTCTTCTGGTTCCCAAATAAGTCGACACTGTGGAATAGCTTGCTCTCTTTTTTACTGTGTCTGGATCCTGTATTTACACCTAGTTATAGCATAATAAAACATTGGATTATCTTGTCAAAATCCACTTAGAAATATAATTTAAAATCTACCTGAAATAGTTGTATGCACGAGAGCATTTGTAGGAGAAAGGGGGCTTGGGCCTGGGGATGTTTTCCCTTAAGTATGTTTGTTCATATTTCAGTGGTCCCCTCAAACTCAGCAACACTTTTTTTTCCTTCATTTTATTGGGGGCTCATACAACTCTTATCACAATCCATACATACATCAATTGTGTAAAGCACATCTGCACATTCGTTGCCCTCATCATTCTCAAAATTTTTGCTCTCCACTTAAGCCCCTGAAACACTCTTGACAGCAAGATTGATAAGGAAAGTATTGCCGTGCAGTGTTTGCTACACGAGGTTAGTGGGGTGGGGGTTGGGGGGCAGACCTGAAGAACTCGTTTACATTTAATTACATTATTGTCTCTATAGATTCCCCACACCAGGTTTCATATACTGAGAAACATAGAAACTTACATGACAGAGAGTCAAGAAGGCTACCAACAATGGCAAAATACAATAGAGACAAACTCCAGTATGAGAAAAAACCCAGAAAATATTAAAAACCAGATCAAGAACATAATGTATCAAAAAGGAGATCAAATGACAAGGTTTTAACCATTCAATTCAGATTTATCATTTTAATCTACTACAGTTATCTCTCCAATACTCGCTGCATAAAAAATCAAGTTATTACCATCATTCAATTATGATTAAAGAGGGAATCACCAGAGGGAATCACCTGTGTAGATCCTGCAAATGTGTTTTGGAATTCCACTGTCATTCATAGCCTTCTGCAAACCAGAATCTCACAATTTAAACTCTGATATAATTCCCTCCTTTGAATTTGGATTCTATAATTTGGATAATAGATGTCGGGGTGCTTGTTCCACGTGGGCTTACTTGATGTCTCACTGAGATGGCTGCTTGTTTGAAAACAAGCCTTGAAGACTCTAGACATTACTCTGATAGCTGAGCACTATCTAATTTTCCCCCCACAGTTTTCTATAGCACTCATATATTCTGTGTTTCCTTCATTAGGGCAAATAACAAGCAGGGACACATCGTAAGAACGGATTGTTCTTAGATTGGAGCTAGGATGAAGTGGGAGGCCAAACTCCATTCCTGAAACTGTGTTTTTAATCCACCCCTGGTTCATCTTAGAGACATCCTTCTGTTTTATGGTAGAGAAAATTATTGATCATCTCCTTGGTACATAAGGACCTTCTGGATTGTGCCATTGATTAGTCCATGGTACTAATTTTAAAACACTATTGAGAAAGGGAGATTGAACTAATGTAGGCTACAAATAGAAATGCCTGGATCATTGACTTGTACAGAATAAATCTTTACAAGACTGGATGCTGTTTACACAAACAATTGGAGTTGGTGGTCAGGTAAAGCTTACAATAATATTCACTGACAATGTCAGTCACAGGTCTGCCAGAATCATATATATCTTAATGCACAAGTATGGCATTGAAGTAGTAAACAGATGCCACTCAGCCTACCGCCAGTTCAGTACTCTTGGCATAGCTAGCTTCTTCTTACACACCTTGTAGTTCAGGTCCTCAAGTTACAGGTATGTATGTTTGAAGTGGAGTTTACTTCACCTAGTGGAGTTTCCACATCGGATTCCTCTGGTGTGGCCTTTGGAGTGTGTTGTGCTCCGAAGAGCCAGGATCCAATGTCCCAGTGTTCTATGGTGCATGGTCTAGGTCCTCAGTGGGTAGACAGACACTCAGAACAGTGTGGCATATTAGGAGCAGAGTAACAGACATCTTCTCCCTGGGGGATTCTTAAAAGTATTGTTAGTCATTCTTCCCTCCCCGCTAGGAAGTTGGTCTTCCTACTTTTTCTATCAACAGGTATACACTTGTTTTTCCCCGGATGTGTCTGATCCCTTTCCCTGCTCCAGACTTGACTTTCCAAGTCTTGGGCGGACCTCATCAGATACCTTTGCATAGCAACCACTAGGTGGTCATCCTCCCCTCCAGCTCTTTCTAAAGTCTGATGCCAGCTGACTTGAGGAACCATCTGCCAAACTGGGCTTCAAGATACACATGTAAGAGAGGATGGTGCATGGTTCATGGGCACCAGGCAGGCTCTCTACAGAGTTGTCTGGTCACCCTGGCCAGCAGACTGGATGGCTTGAAAGCCTGAGCCTACTCCCATCCTGATGTCATCCCTCCAGCAGCCAACTCATACAATATTTGTTTTTGTGTGTGAGATTGTCCAACTTCACTCAGCATCATGGTTGCCAGATCCGTCCATGTCATGAGATATTTCCTGGTTTTATCACTGTTTTTTTAGGAATGCATAGTACTCCATTGTGTGTATTTAACAAAGTTTAGTTCTTTTGTATCCATTCTACTACTGATAGGCATTTAGGCTGTTTCCAACTCTATGCTATTGTGAATTGTGCTGCAACGAACATGGGCAAGCATATGTCTGCTCATGCCTGTCACAGTTCTTTGGTTTGTATGCCCAAGAGTGGCATTGCTGGGTTGTATGGTAGGAATCATCATATCACTTTCCACAGTGGAAAGTGATTTACAAGCCCACCAAGAGTATATAAGAGTTCCAAAGTCTTAACACCCTCTCCAGCATTTGTTGTTTTCTGTTTTATTAAATTGGGTTATGGTTGTAGGTATTAGATGTTATCTCATCCTTGTTTTCATTTTCATTTCCTGGAAGAGCATTTCCTCATATGCTTATTAGCCATTTGGGTGTCATCCTTAATAAATAATCTATTCAGGTCCTTTGCCTACCTTTTAAGAGCATTATTTTTTTTTCTTGTTTGGGCTTGCAGAATTTTATAGTAACTAGTCCATATTGTCCATTATGTCACTGCTAACTGCCTTTTCCCAATCTGTGGGTTTTCATTTTACTCTTTTTATGTAGAGAAGTGTTTTATTTTTAATAGGTCCTATTCCTCTATTTTGTCTTCCACTTCTGAGCTTTCTTTGTTGTATGTGATAGTTTGTCTATGGCCTGGCCTAGGGCCCTGAGGTTTGTCCCAATTTTCTTGTTGATGATCCTGATAGCTTGGTTTTTAAATTTGGGTCTCATGCATCTTGAGTTCATTTTTTTGTGCATGAAGTGAGGAACGGGTCCTGTTTCATTCTAATGCAGATGGATATCCAGTTTTCCCAGCATCATTTATTGATGAGGGCATACCCTTCTCATTTAATGTTTATTGGGATTTTGTTGAAAATCAGTTGTCTGGAGGTGAATGCTTTTCCCCCATGGGTTTACTGTCCTAATCCATTGTCCTATGCCATTATACCAGTACTGTGGCTGTGTGGTAGGTTTGAGGTCAGGTAGTACAAGACCACCTACTTTATTCTTCTTTTTGAGAAATTCTTTGTTTATTCTGGGCTTCTTCCCTCTCAATATGGAGTTGGTAATTAGTTTTTCCATTTCTTTAAAGAATGGTGTTGGGATTTGGATCAGGATTTCATTGAATCTGTAGATTGCTTTAGGTAGTATTGAAATTTTCACAATATTGAGACTTCCTATCCATGAGCATGGGATATTCTTTGATTTGTCTAGGTCATTTTGGGTTTCTCGTAATAATGTTTTATACTTTTATTTGTACATGTCTTTTGTTTCTTTGGTTAGGTTTATTACCAGGTATTTAAACTTTTGTGTGACAATTGCTAATGGTATTGTTTTCTTGATGCCTTTTTTACATCTCTCATCACTAGTATATATGAGTCCAATTGATTTCTGCATATCAATCTTGTATCTGGCTACTGTACTAAATACTTCAATTGTTGCCAACAATCCTATTGTGGATACCTTATGGTACACTCTTTATAAAATCATACAATATGCAATTAGTGAGAGTTTCTCTTCCTCTTTGCCAAATTTACTCCCTTAATTTCTTGTTTTTGTCTTATGGTTCTGGCATGGACTTCCAGCACGATGTTGATTAAGAGTGGCGATAAGGGACATTCTTGCTGGGCTCCCATTTTCACTGGGGGGACGTTTTCAGCTTTTCCCCATTGAGTGGTTTATCATATATGGTCTTAAATATGGTGAGGGGTACCTTCTATTCCTATTTTATTTAGTGGTTTTATTAAAAATGGGTGTTGGATATTGTCAAATGCTTTTTCTGCATCAATTGATATGATCATGTGTTTCTTATGTTTTATCTTGTTTATGTAGTGGATTATCTTAACTGTTTTTTAAAATTCTGAACCATCAGCTCAGGACTGGACACTCTTACAGGGAAGACAGTCTCATCTTTCTCCTGTAGAGAAGCTGGTGGGTTCCAATTTATCAGCCAAGCACATAACCAGAGGAAATACATAGGAATAAAATCAAATATGTATGTGGCCAGAGACCACAGAAAAGATCACTATCATCATTCAGAACAATGCTAGGGGCTGGCTGTGGAACAGAACATCGTCACTCATATGCAAGTTCAGGTTGAAGCTGAAGAAATTTAAACAAGTCGAAGAGAAAACCAAGTTACAACTTTGTACCACTTGAATTTAGAGAGCCTCTCAAAAGGAAATTTGACTTATTGATCATTAATTATTGAATATCAGTTGAATTACGCAATGCCATCAAGAGCATCATAATTCAAAGAAAGCAAAAATAGTAATTTAAAAGATAGGAGAGACAGGAAAAAACAAAATCGATTTCAGAAGTTCTGCTGAAACTTGCTCTTGAAAATCGAGTAGCTAAAGGAAGTGGAAGACGTAGTCTTCCTTCTTCATTGGCCAGCTTTCCCATGCATATGGGATTGAACACACAATGCTTTGAAACAAGCTCATCTTGGTTTTCAAAGTGGCACCTTAGCTTTTAGAGTTGTGGAAGTGAAAAGTTATGGAAAAGTTTTGCCTAATGAAATGCATCTCTATTCTCTTACTTGCTCTTTCCAGAGTGCTGGTTGTGGATACAAGTCAAATAAAATTCTTGATAACGTCAATCATCTGTCCTGTGATTTTAATGATGTAGTCTGTTGGTCTAGTTGTGATATTTTTTATTTTCTTTACATTTAGTTGTGATCCACAGTGAAGGCTGTAATCCTTGATCTTCATTAGTAGGTATTTCACGTCTTCTTGGCGTTCAGCAAACAAGATTCTGTTATCTACATATTGCAGGTTGTTTATGAGCTTCCCTCCAACCTATGCTCTTCAAGTGCAGTTTCTTGGATTATTTTCTCGGTATACAGATTGAATCAGTGTGGTGAAAGAACACCATTTTGAAACACACCTTTCCTGATTTTAAACCCTGCAATATCTGCCTGATCTTTTTTAATATCTACATCTAGGTCTGTTTAGAGGTTTCTAATGAACCCAATGAAATTTTTTGAAACAATAATAATTCTTCAAAATATCACACATAATGTTGTGGTCTGCACAGTCTAATGCAATTGAATAATCAATGAAACAAGTAGACATCTTCCTGATATTCTCTGCTACCACATCTATATGACATCAGCACTGATACCCTGTCCCCCACTTCCTTCTCTGAATCTGGTTGGGATTTCTGTCAGCTCCCTGTTGAGTGAGCTGCTGCTGCAACAGCTTTCTGATTCACATCAGCAAAGTGATGTTAATGGTGATCTTCCACAACTTCCTCACTTTTCTTCATCAGCTTTTGGTGGAATGGGTGCAATTATGGCTTCCTTCAGTTGTCACTGTAGTTGGGTTCTGAACTGATTCACATAGACTGAGTGCTTCCTGTTCCGTTTCGGCTGGTTGAAGCGTTTCAGTTGATATTCTGTCAATTCCTGGAACCTCGTTTTTATTAGTGCTGTCAGGGCAGCGTGGACTTCCTCCTTCAATACTGTTGTATTAATCATACGCCACTTCCTGAAACAGCTGAATGTTGACCAACTGTGTTTGTTACAGAGACTCTGTGTCTTTCTTCCTTCGTATTTTGATGCTGCTTGCATTATTTAATATTTTCCCCAAAGAATCTTTCAATTCAGTCCTTCATTCAGTTCTTTTGGCTTGGGATATGATGGTTGTGTTATTCACTTTGGTTTTCTACCTCTAGGTCTTTGCATATTTCATTATGATGCTTTACTTTGTGTTCTTGATCTGATTTTGGATAGGCTTGAACTACACTACATTCAAGGGCTACCCTCACGGTTTTGCTGAGATCCACTTTGGTGTTATCTTTTTTTTCCTGTCTTTTAAATAACTTTTTACTTTTTTCATGTGTGTCATCCTAAACTCATTTGGTCTTCAGTCATCCATGTAGACGCAGTCAAATTTCTTCTTAACTTGTGATGTCGTTATTCTTCAATTTTTCATACTTGGCATAGTAAACCATTTGATTGCCTCATTCAAAATGGTCAATACCAATCCATGTCATCTCATTGATGCTTGGGTTATAGGTCTTTATTTGTTCCCTTTTTATTTTTGATAACTTAATTTTCTTAAATTCATACTTTGTACGTTCTTCATGCTGGTTATCAATGGGTGTGGGAAGCTGTTTCTTCTCATTTTGAGTTGTTCCCCTTCACCATAAGAAAACTCTGAAAGCTTTGCCTACTCCATTCTTTAAGGTGGCTTTTACTTGTGGTTACAGCTCTCCTTACCTCATATTTAAGTGTCTGTCTTCCAACCTAAAGAACTCACCTTCTGACAATATATCAGGTAATATTTTTACTACTCTTCATAATATCTTATTAACTAATATTCCGGAAGTGGAAAGCCTCTTCCTTCTTCCTACTTTGTTCTTAATCTGGAAGTTCTGTTGAGACGTACTCACCATGAGTGACCCTGTTGATGCTTAAATACTAGTAGTATAACTTCCCAGCATTCCGTCAACACAGAATCCACCACAATATCACAAAACGGCGAATGAGGGAGGTAGTGAGATTGTGCTGAGGTTTGTTTAATTCACATTGTCCTGATGACTTCCATAGATAAAACTCTTCTCTTACATTTATAAGATGTGCAGATGTCTCTTTTGTTAAGTGCCCATTAAAATTTCTTGCCCAGTTCTCCTTTGACTTGCCTATCTTTTCTTACTAATCTGTAGCAGTTGTTTTAATATAGTGCTAACCTCAAGGTTTACAGTTCAAGTCCATCAGGTGCTCGAGAGAGGAAAGTAAAGGATCTGCTCCCATTCCATTTTACAAAGCCTTAGGAACCTTAAGAGAATGACTAAGAGTCAGTCTTGACTCGATGGAAGTGGCATTGGGTTTGGCTTTGGGTTAAATATAGTGACTTTATTAACCAGCAGATAGTAACAGTGGTCGCAGAATTAACAGGGAAAGTTTCTTTCCAATGCACTGTTATAAACACCCAGTTAAATAGCATTTGAAACTGCTTAGTTTATTCATTTCCTTTTGAAGGAATTACCATCTTCTGCTCTTAAGCACAACTACAGGGACACAAAAGTTTGCAGGAGAAAAGTGCTGTGGACAGCTAATGTTCTGCCTTTTGACCAGAGCTGAATGTAAGCTTTCATATAGGCCTATCCTCATTCACATCAACTCTGGAAAAGGAACTGTCTTGTGAATTATGCAATGGTTCTTAACTTGTTGAAATAGTTATATAAAGAATGTCTTGGGAAAGTGTCAGGGTGGTTCAGTTTGATATACCATTGTTTAAATGCTTCAAGGAACTTAATGTTCTACAGACATCACTGCTAAAAATAGGTCTTGAGTAAGTGTTAAGTGAATCACATGTGCCTATCATTATCCCATTAAAAGGAACTACTTATGTGCCTGGGTAAAGTGAATCTTAGTTAAGGGACAATGAGTCTGCCGTGTAGATTAGATACTTCCAAATAAAATTCACAAGGGACCTGTGAAGAGCAGCTAGAGAAACATGGAAATCTTTCTTTATTGTGGACTGATATCCCCATTAATTAAACTGTCGCAAAATTAATGTGTTATTGTTCATCAATCTCTCAGCTAATCAAGCTGAATAAATTAATAGTCTATCCAAATTTCAATACATTTTTACAAAACTTATCTTTAAAAAGTTTCAAGGATCATGACAAAATAATAATAATTTATAAATCATCAAGGGTTCATGAGGGAGTGGGGGAAGGGACGGAGGGGGAAAATGAGGAGCTGATACGAAGGGTTCAAGTAGAAAGCAAATGTTTTGAGAATGATGACGGCAACAAATGTACAAATGTGCTTGACACAATGGTTGTATGTATGGATTGTAATATGAGTTGTATGAGCCCTCAATAAAATGATTTTTAAAAGATTAAAAAAAAACTAGTTACAAGGAAGGCAAGATTTTTAAGGAGAATGCAGTGAGGCCAGAGTGACATCTTTATAGTAGCCTATAGAGGATCCCTGGGGACACAGTGCTTTATGGGTTTGGCTGCTCCCTGCAAGGTCAGTGGTTTGAAACCACCAGTCTCTCTGAGGGAGAAAGATGGGGCTTTCTACTCCAGTAAAGAGTTATAGTCTTGGAAACTCACATAGGCAGTTCTACCCTAACCTGTAGGGTCACTATCAGCCAAACTCTACTCGATGGCAGTGAGTTTGGTTTTTTATTTTTATACACTTTATAAGGAGCTCTGGTGGCACAAACCATTAAGCATTTGGCTGGTAACTAAAAGGTTGGCGGTTTGAAGCCACCCAGACGGTCTTTGGAAGAAAGACTTGGTGACCTCCTTCTGTAAGGGTACCTGGAAGAAATCTCCGAGGGGGGAGTTCTCCTCTATCATATGAAGCCTCTATGAGTCACAACGAACATGACAGCACTCGACAACAACAACATCCGCTTTATTAGCACTGTCTGCTGGGGCAGGGAAAGTTACTCAGGTTTCTAAATCAATTGCCTCTGAATTGTCCTCCTCTGAACAGCGATGCATGGTGGAGGGTAGAGGATGATTCTTAGTACCAAACTCCTTTAAGTGACACCTATGAACTAATCATTCCCCCAAAGCCTTTGCGTGGTTACAATTGAGCCACTGGAAATTCCTTAAAAACATTGTCAAGCAGGAAAAAACAAAATCTCAACCCCTTGGCTAGGAAATTACCTCTGTGATCATTCACTCATGTTTTACAAGATCATTCTACATTTGGAGATTTAATGCATCGATTAAATGGATGAGTCTGTGGTAATTCTTTTTCTTTGTCCATCAAGCATAATGCTAACAAATGTTCAAAAATTTCCTCTAAATATTAGTCAGTGTCTGGGCACGTAGAGAGATAGCTTTTCTGGCAAATGCGAAATTCAAGTTTCCATATGTGCTCAGTTCAGATGATATCTACAACTGACCTCACTGGGAATGAGGCCTCTGTAGCAGCAATCTGCATGCAGCTTGAAAGCCCATTTTCCCAAGAAGTTCTTAAGGCATTGTGTGAGCTCTCTCTTGTACAGAGCAATCCTTCTTTGCTCTGTTGCTGGATGGGCATTATGAGAAATAAAAATTCAACATAAAATAAAGACAAATACAGCCAAAAATAAAATCAAAATTAGTAAAAGAAAAGTCTGCCTTGAGTGTGATGCTGTCTTCAGAATTGTCGATATAATTGCACAGTCCTCAGGAGGGCCACATGGAAGGCTGATAATCCAGGGCGCGGCGAGGCACTGACGAAAGCCGTAACTGTCCTCTAATTCTTTGATCGCTCCTCCTCTTACTAGTATGGTTTTTATTTGTTTTACCTCATTAACCATATTAGACTTGCATATGTTCATTTGTGTAATTAAGATAATTTTATTCATGTCAGCCAAGTTAGGCAACCCTTCAGAAACAGTAGCAGTAATGGTTTCCTGAGGGAGCAGGAAGTGGGGTGGGAGGGGGAGTTGATGGCATTGATGAGTGTATAACCCCACTCGAGGGGAATGAACAACAGATTGTATATGAATGGATACGTTAGATGGTGTAAGATGCAGCACAATAAATAAATTAGGGGTCCTGAGAAGAGGTGGAGGGCGGGGGATAAAAGGAGCAGATATCAAGGAGTTCTAGAAGACAGAAAATGTTCTGAAACAGACTATAGTAGCAATTGTTCAATACTGCATGCTGTCATTGAACTATGGATGTTATGATATCTGTAATAGCTCTTAATAAAATAATAAAAATCTTAAAATAAAAATATTAGAGAACTATCTATACAGGATTAAAATGACAATAGCAAACTGAAAAGATTAGACAGGAATGGTAGGGAGATTTTAGTTTATGCTCCTTGGGAAAAACAACTCAGTGAAGGTGGGTGAGGGTGGTCGTACAACTTGAAATATAATCAATATCACTGAATTGTACATGTTGAAACTGTTGAACTGGTATATATATATTATATTTCAATAAATACATAAAATAAAATCACATAGAAGTAATTTTCTTTCAAATATCACTGCTAAAAATTGGACCAAAAAATTGAAAGGAATGACATGGAATTCCTTTGGACTTGTACATGTACTTTGGACATGTTATAAGGAGAGACCTGTGCTAGCAAAGGACGTTGGAAGACCCTCAATGAGATGCAGTGGTAGAGCGGCTCGGAACCAGGCAATGTTTGCTTCCGTCATACAAGTTTGCTGTGAGGTGAAACATGCTTGACTGCATCTAAAAGAACAACATTCCTTTAGTATCACTTTCATTGTGTTGTGGACATTCGGATATAAAGGAAACAAAGCCTCTGAGACATTAACTACTTTTAAAACCCAGAATGGGTCAAAGCATAGATGTATAGAGATTAAATTAGTCTGAGAGATGTAAAGGCTAGACTCTGAACTCCTTAAATACAGTAAAACATCTAAAAGACAATACTTATGTTTGCATAAGGAGGTAGTAAACCCAAATCAAGCCTATTGACATTGAGTTGATTCTGACTCAGAGGAATCCAATAGGGCAGAGTAGGATAGCTCCACAGGGTTGCCAAGGGAACAACTATTTACAGAACTAGAACCTGACTACCTCATTTTTTCTCCTGGAAAGTGGATAATATGTTTGAACCTTTGACCTTTTGATTAACAGCTTGGTGTTTACCTGCTCCACCCCCTGGACACCTCAAGTTCCTAGAAGTATAGTAGACTTCCATAAATAGTGTAGAAAAATAGAAACCTAGAGAAGAAATGGTAACAGAGTTAATACAGGTACTGTCATAAGTGAGAACATATTGGCCCAAGCTTATCCCATCTCTATTGTGTTGATGGGTATCACCTGAGTTTTGATATGGATGCATCAAACTCCTTTGATTACTGCATCATATGATTACTATTCTTCAATTCTTTTAGAATAGAATTACAACTCTTCTGTTCTCATCTGTCCACTTTGAGAGTATGATTTTCTTTCCCAATTGGAATGACTACTGGGAAAGAATGTATTGGATGACGGACTCAAATGCTTTGTCTCACGGGTAGTTATGTTTATAAGGAATATGTTGTTGTTGTTTTTGTTGTTGTCACGTGCCATCAAGTTTGTTCTGACAACAGGACTGAACACTACCCAGTCCCGTGACATCCTCACTAATCTTGACCAGGTTCCTGGGGTTGAACCTGTGTTGTGGCCACTGTGTCAATCTAGCTCTTTCAGGTCCTTCCTCTTTTTTGCTGCCCCTCCCACTTGATCAAACACGAGGTCTTTCTCCAGGGAACGGTCTCCCCTGACCATATGTTCAAAATATCGAAGATGAAATCTCACCATCCTTACCTCTAAGCAGCACCCTGGCTGGACTTCTTCCAAGACAGATCGGTTTGTTCTTTCAGCAGTCCATGGTACTGTAAATAGTCTTCTCCAACACCCCAATTCAATTCTTCTTCATTACTTTTTATTCAATATTCACCTTTAAAATAAAGCAATTCAAAATACCATGGCTTGAGTCAGTTACATTTGAGTCCTCAAGGTAACATCTCACTCTTCAATACTCTAATGAAGTCTTGTGCAGAAGCTTAAGCTAATGCCATGCATTGCTTGATCTCATGACTGCTATTTCAATGAACACTGATTGTGGATCCAAGCAAGTCAAATCCTTGACAACTTCAAACTTTTTCTACATTTATCATAATAGCACCTATTGGTCCAGTTATGAGGATCTTGGTTTCTTTCTTTCTTTTTTTTTTTCCTAACCCTAACCTGATCTTGGTTTCTTTACATTGAGTTTTAATCCATATTGAAGGCTGCAATCCTTGATCTTCATTAGCAGGTGCTTTAAGTCCTCCTCACTTTCAGCAAGCAAAATTGTGTCATCTGCTTAACTCAGGTTGTTAATAAACTTTCCTTCCATTCCAATGCCCTGTCCTTCAAATAAGTCATTTTCTCTGATGATTTGCTCACATGTCTATTGAACAAGTATGGTCAGGGGAGACAACCCTGGAGCACACCTTTTATGGTTTTAAACCAAGCAGTATTCCCTTGTTTTATTCCCCAAACTGCCTCTTGCTCCATGTACAAGTTTTGAATGAGCAAAATGAAGTGTTCTGGAACTCAAATTCTTCTCAAGGCTATCCATAGTTTATTAAGGTCTATTGATTATTATGGTCCACATAGTTGAATGCTTTTCATAAAACCCAAGTAAATACCTGTCAAGAATTTTCTGTTTTGAGTCAAGATCCATCTGACATCAGCAATGATATCCTATCCATGTCTTCTTTAGAATCTCTCCTGGACTAGTAGAGCTCCGTGTCAATGACCCTTACAATCATTTTTAAATGATCTTCAGCAAAGTTTTACTTGGTTGTGAGATCAAGGATACTGTTCTGTCATGTGAGCATGCTTTTGGGTGACCTTTCTTTGGAATGGGCAGGAGTGTGGATCTCTTTCAGTCATTTGGCCAAGCAGCTCTTTGGCATAGCCAATTGAGTGCTTCCCATGCTTTACCGGCTTGCTGAAATATTTCGGTGGGTACTCCACCAATCCCTGAAGCCTTGATTTTGGCTAATTCTTTCAGTGCAGCTTGAACTTCTTCAACACCATTGGTTTTGTTCATAGGCTACCTCCTGAAATGGTGGGATGTTTACTAGTTCTTTTTAGTACAGTGACTCGGTGTATACTTTCCATTTTCTTTTGATGCTTCCAGCATAATTCAATATTTTGACCATAGAATCAATATTACAACTAGAGGCGTCAGTTTTTTCTTGAACTCTTTGAGATTAAGATATGCTAATATTCCCTTCTGGTTTTTTAAAATCTAGGCCCTTGCATATTTCATTATAATATTGGCTTTGTCGTCTGAAGCAGTCCTTTGAAATTTTCCATTCAGGTCTTTGACTTCATTCTTTTTTTATTTGCTTTAGCTACTTATGATTAAGCACAAGTTTAAGAGGCTCTTCTAGCATCCACTTTAATTTTTTTCTTTCTAAGGACCTTTTGCGTCTTCATGAATGATGGTCTTGATGTCCTCCCGCAGCTTATCAGGTCTTCTGTCTGTAGTATTCAGTGTGTCAAGTTCTCAAGGTGCTCTCAAAACTCAGGTGGGATAGACTCAAGGTTGTATGTTGGCTCTTGTGGACTGGTTTTAATTTTCTTCAGCTTTATTCTGAACTTATACATGAGAAATTGTTGATCTCTTCCTCAGTTGACCATGGAGTGGTTTTAGCTGCTTTTATTGAGCTTTCTCCATTGTGTCTTCCCATAGATGTAATCAATTTGATTCTTGTGTATTCCATCTGGGAAGTCCATGTATAGTTGCCCATTGGTATTGTTGGAAAAGGTTTTAGTATAGGTAAATGGTTGGTTTTGTGAAATTCTATCTTGCGATCTCCAGCTTCATTTCTATCACCGAGTCTATATTTTCTGACTACTTTTCCTTCCTCTTTGTTTCCAAATGTTGCATTCTAATTGCCAGTAAATATCAATGTATCTTGATTGCATATTTGATCAGTTTCCTACTGAAATTGTTGTTAACATTCAATTTCTTCATCACCATCTTTTGTTTTTGGTTAATAACTTTGAATAATAGTTTTATTGATTGTATTTCCTTGAAGGAGGGTGGCTATAATTCTATCACTGACAGCATTGCACTTCACAATTGATTTTGTAATGTCCTTTTTGACAATGAATGCAATGCCCTTCCTCTCGATGTGCTGCTCCCACCATAGTGCTTCCAGTGCTTCCTCGGCTTGCCCATGACGCATAATAAACCATATGATTTTCTGATGCAAAGTGGCCAATACCAATCCACTTCAGCTCACCAAGATCTAGGATATCGAGCTGTATGTGTTCTATTTCATCTTGGACCGCTTACAAGTTCCCTAGCTTCATGCTTCTCAAATCCCAAGTTCCAATCACTAGCAGATTTTTGCGCTGTTTCTCCTGACCACGAGTCATGCACCATCAGCAAATGAAGAGCCTGAAGGCTCCACGCCCATGCTTTACTGGACTCACGTCCCCACGCGAGACTCCCCTCCCCCAAATCAGCTCCTCCTCATCACATTTTAGGTGCCTTCTGATCCGAGGGGTCCATCTGGCTCTATCTCTGACATTTTAATCAGCCCTTTAGCATCTGACAGTGTCTGGAAGCCATGAGGACATGAGGAGCTTAGTTTTTCTTTGTTGTCTGTTCTTCGTCTGAAAACTCTGCTGAAACCTGTTCACTTTGGGGTATCTGGCTAGCATTTGAAATACTGGTTCCATAGCCCCCACTATCACAGCAACCCACAATCCACAACAGTCCAACAAAATGACAGACAAATGGTGGAAAGGAACATCTGAACACTAAACTCACTGCCCTTAAGTTGATGCTGACTCAGGGTAACCCTAGAGGGCAGGTAGAACTGCCCCTGTGGGTCTCTGAGGCTGTAACTCTTTATGAGGGCAGAAAGCCCCATCTTTCTCCCATGGAGCTGCTGGTGATTTTGAACTGCTAACCTTTTGAATCACAGCCCAATGTGTAACATCAACACCACCAGGGGTTCGTAATGAGAGTCTGTCTATGATAGATGGACTTGATTTCTCTTTGATTGTAAACCTTTTTGCATGTCTGAGGCTGATAGCTAGGCTGAGAGTCCTACAATTGTGGGAGGACATGTGGAAGACAAGCAAACCATCCAAGCTTGAAAACCACCATTTACTAGACATGAATCTTCCCAAATGGTATCTGTATATACCCATATATCATGTATTATCATGGTTTATTCATACGATTACAGGATTTGTTAAACATGTATGCCTATCCTTGTGTCCCAAGTATGTCTGGTAGGAAGGGGAAGAACAGATGGGATTACTATTTCTGGAAAGACGATGCTTGGGCAAAGCAGAACCAGGAAAAGAGTTAGTTAAGAAACTAGGTCAGAGATTTGGCCACAGGAAATACAAAAGGGGAGTATCGTTTGAAGGTTGGCCACAAGGAAGAAGGAATTACTGGGAATAGGTTGTGATGTCAGAATGAACTAGGAAAAGACTGATGATGCAACGCGATGAGGCCTCGAAGTGAGAGCTTCTTATTTCCTCTATGTGGAGCCGCCCCTGTCTTAATGTGTACCAAGCCAAGTTGGCACCTGAGCCAATGGTGGCGGTGGAAGGGAAGTAGTTATTTTTCATGTGTGAATTGGGGGAGGTCTTAATAGGCATTAGTAATAAGGGTATTAATTCCCTCATTATTCAATTATCATGCTCATCCCCCAACTAAAAGAGGGATCCGATTACAAGGATCCACATATGACCTCCTCCTTGGGGGACAGACAACAGAAAAGGGGGTGAAGGGAGATGCCGGATAGGGCAAGATATGACAAAATAATAATTTATAAATTATCAAGGGCTAATGAGGGAGGGGAGAGCCGGGAGGGAGGGGAAAAAAGAGGACCTGATGCAAAGGGCTGAAGTGGAGAGCAAATGCTTTGAAAATGATTAGGGCAAAGCATGTACAGATGTGCTTTATACAATTGATGTATGTAAGGATTGTGATAACAGTTGTATGAGTCCCTAATAAAATGTTTAAATAAAATAAATAAAAAGGAGGAAAAAAAAGGTTGGATGTTCAAGTCTATCTCGAGGCACCTCAGAATAAAGGTTTGGGAATCTATTCCTTATACTACAAAAACAGCTATTAATTTTTTATGAGGCACAGTTCTATTCTGACACGAGTGGGGCTTCCAAGAATTGGCTTATCAAGGTGAAATGTGACCATTTTTTTCAGTATATGTTAAATACGTGTTATATATTCTCACCACAGAATCTGATTAAAGACAATCACTAACGCTGTGAGAAACATATTCCTAGTCCTGTTTTACAAAAGCAAAAACAAAATCTCAACCAGGTAAAACAGTTAATTCAGCGCCTATTTTTTTTTCAAACATAGATGTATCTGACTTCCAACGTCATGCATTCTCACTATTTTCTGATAGATTCTAATCACAGTGACATGGTGACAATAAGAGGACAAACCCATCTGTCTTGGAAGAAGCATGGCCAGTGCTCCTTAGAGGCAAGGATGGCAAGACTTTGACTTACACGCTTGGGCATATTGTCAGGGGGCCAGTCCCTGGAGAAGGACACCATGCTTGGCCAAGTAGAGGCGCAGCTGAAAAGCGGAGGGCCCTCAATGCAGCGGCTGCAACATGGGCTCAGGCTTAGGAAAAAAATGTGCGGCTCGCTCCGGACTGGGTAGTGTTTCATTCTGTTTGCATAAGGTTACTCTGGGTTGGAACGGTCTCAATGGCATCTAACCACAGCAGCAGCAACATGGCAAATATAGGAACCACGGTGGATTTTAGACCTCGTGAGGCTTCCATCAGTGAAAGCTAACCACTTGTCCCCACAAAAATGAAAGCCACTCAGAGCCCGAGCCCTGGGGCTGACTTAGCACATCTCTGAACATGAACTCTGTTTCTCAGGTAGGTGCACCATTTTTTTTTATATAGTTGTATCGTTTGACTACTTAATCCCTGAAATGCTTCTGGTTCTCACATCTGTTTTTTTTGTCAATATATTAAGTTACGTACGTTACTAATAGACCATAGGTTTTTGGTCTCTCTGCTTGTTTTATGTTAGTCCCTCTACTTAGAATGTTTTGCTTCTTTACTTGCAAGAATGTAAGCAATTTTCTCTGAAGCAGTCTTCAATTATATGTCCCCTCTTTTGAAAATGGATCACCTCTCTCTTCGCTAACTCCCATGGTCTGTTCTCGTCTTCTGCCATGACCATAGTCTACATTTGACGTGACGGTTTGGGTAGTGGTCTCACTCTTTTTGGATTCACCAAGTTACAAACTACGTGCATTTCTATATAGTATTTGGCTAGATGTTCTCAATCGGTCACAAGCTCCTTTAAAAATATCATTAGAGATGATGGGTCTCAGAGATTTAAACAAAGAAAGGAGCAATTAACAGTTCCACTACATTTTCTGGGGTTCAAGATTCTCTTCCTTACTGCTACCATTAGTCCAAGTTTACGGATTCCTTCTTTATGAACATCTCATTTACTACAGATTTGTTACATTGACAGTGGAAAGTTGAAACACAGAAGTCAAGTGATATGTCCTAAACTAACTGGAAAGATAGACCTGGGGCTCGTTCGATGATTTCCACGCTAGGAGTATTTTTATAGGGATACTATTATCGTGGCAATAAAATTATACTGTAATCTCTGAATAAGGAGACAGGAAATGAAAGGAAACTTCTTTCAGACTTGGTTTTTACCATAAACTAATTTTCCTGATGGAAACTGGTTATGTCAACAAGGATACTAGATTTGTCAATATAGAGTGACAGAACAAAAAAAGCAATTAACACAGCACAGGAATTGAATTGGAAACACATACCTGACAGTTACCATTTCTGGGTCTTTATTTCAACCAACGGTATTTGGAAATGCAGAAAAAAAATGACCCCAGAGACTCTCCATCTGCCTTCAGAAGAGGGCTCCATGGTGATCAGAGAGGGATCTATTTTGCTGTAGCCTGTTGCTGTACGGAGTGAGGCAAAGTGGTTTGTCTCATGTCTTGGGGTGCAGTGTCTTGAATATTTTGTGTTTTCTCCAGTGCGGACTCACATTCACTCCCTTTGGCAGAGCCTCGCAGAATCTGTGCACCTGTTTTCCCAGTACAGAGCGAGGATAAGGATTAGCTGTACGGAAGCACTCAGGTTTCAAGATGCGTGGCCACTTTCAGGGGAACTCTTGTATAATGGACTTAAAGATGTCCTCAGTTCTTGTTGGTCGTTATTGGTGTTACTGCTGTCTGAAGACTTGTTTAATCTGTTTAGGCAGATTTTCTCTGGAATTTCAGGAGGTCTTCAGCTTATACAATCTATTCATTTTCTTACTAGAAAAACTGGTCAAAATACACAGTTCTCTAGTTTTCTTGTGTTTGTTCTGAAGTGTCGTGAGTTTCTGAGAGTATAACTCTTAATAGAAGTGGAAAGCCTCATCTTTCTCCTGGAGAGCTGAAAATAGTTTTGAACCATTGACATTGTGGTTAGCACCCCAATGCGTAACGACTATGCCACCTCAGTTGTTCATAACACAATCAAGGGTTTGTTATCTTTTCAATTGAGGAAAATTATGCTGATTTCTTAGTGTGCATATGCAAATGAATGAGATGTTCTCAGAAAATAAAAAAATTGGAATTGATAATAAAGTAATTTTTGAGATGTAATAGGACTCCATCTCTTAGTACGAAAAAAATAGGCACCCTCACTGCCATCAAATGGATGCATTGTTCCAACGCGCAGCGGCACTGCGCAGACAAAGGCCTCTGTGGTCGTCACGTGTGTAAATCTCTGGAGGAGGAGGAGCGGAACTCCCCACCTTCTGCGGCGATGCTGCTGGGTTCAAAGGACTGACCCCCTGGTTAGCAGCTGAAGTATAACTCACTGTGCCACCAGGATGTGTTGGTAATTTGCATGCAATTTGCCAATTGAGTCGAGTAAGTTATGTTCCTTAAGACGCTGTCTTAGCTAGCGCTGCTTTAACAAAGGGACACAAATGGGTGGCTTTAATGAACTAAAGTACTTTCCCACCGTTTAGGAAGTTAAAAGTCCAAACACAAGTGTCGCCTGTAGGGGGAGACTGCTCTGGGAAAAGGAGCTTTACGATTTTCTACTCGTTTCCTTCTAATTGCCTTCACATTTGTTTAATCAACTCCCTTGATATCTCAGAATGGCATTCATTTAAGACACGCGCTGCACCAGTACTGCCTCACTAACATAACAAAGAAAGCATTTTCTCAAATAGGAATAATCATAAGTGCTATAGATATTAGGATTTACGACACATATTTTTGGAGGACACAATTTAATTCACAATGGAGGTCAAACTTAAAATATTTGGAATTCATAGTTTTCTATATATATGTATATGCGTGTATACCTAATATGTATGCAAATTTCCCATGAGTGATTTGAAACCCCTTGGGCACATGTGTGGGATTGCATGTGGGTGCATGCAATTTACCCCCCCCACATACACATGCACATACACATACACACACATGAGCATACACAGACACATGCACATACATGAACATGCACATGCACATGTACAAGTCAAGTATTGCTACTAGGATTCCAGTTCATGCATGCATGGCTTGATTCAAACAACTGTGTTTAAACATGTTCCTGTAATCTGCCGGTGGCTGCAGATAAATTCTCAATAATAGACTTGAGGAAAAGAAAGACCTGAAATTTGCTCTAAGGAATTGCGGTCCACCACAACAATGTCTCTGCTCAGTCCTCAAGAGTACCACAGACTGTCCTGGGAGAAGTTCTTTGGGAAACCTTACTTCATCTGCCTTTCAGGCCTGATCCTGTCCCTCAGACCTTTTGTTGTTATTGTTGTTACTGAAACGCAAAGAACATTGGAAAGAAGCATGCTCAGAGTCTCTGGAGCATCCCAAAATGCACCACTTTGATGTGTGCTAACCGAAAACACAGAATTCTTGAGGGAAGGGTTAGCAAGATGGAGTCACTACTTTTAGAAGTATGTAGACCCAGGTGGAGGACATATAAACAATAGCTTCACATTGTGATATTTTTGTTTAATAAGGTTTCTATTAGTTCAGTTTGTAATCCTATAAACTGTTTTATTATGAACTGAGTGAAGGTTCGTAGAGTATTATGTTCAACAATGAATGCACATTTTAAAATTTTGTTCATTCACTCCCTTCACGTTGATGCCAACTCAGTGATCTCCTAGGATGGAGTGTAACTGTCCCGGTGAGTTTCTGTCTTTACCCAACTCCCTCCCTGTGCTCCCTGTTTCCGTTCTTTCTTCTTTCCTGACCCTTCTAAATTTTATCCTTGGTCAAATGCTTCACTTTTGGTCTCAACTAGTTGATTATTCTAAGATGTGTGTACTTCGATAAGGTGATTGCTCCTTGAATAGATCTCTATTTTGGGGCTAAAAATTGAGTCACAGGGGCAATGTCAATTCCAACCTTGAAGGTGGCTAATGGCTATACCATCAAGAGTTCCACTGATCTCTCTTTGGCTAGTAATCCTGGTGTCTTTTATGATTTGGGGTTTTGGTCCGCATTTTTCACCCTCTCCAGGCCAGACCTTTGAATGTGATCCCTTTCAGACCAGTTGGTATTGGTAACCAGGCACCATATAACTATTCTGGCCCAAGGATTATGGAGACTGATAGTGCATGATGCATTAGTGCAGGGAATGAGTTGTTCTCATATGTCTTGATTTGTATCTCTCTTTTTGTTCTGGACAAGTAGAGGCCAATGGATGCCATCTAGATGGTTGCTCGTTAGCTTTTAAGACTTTTAATATAGAAATACTTTAAAAAACGTATTGATTTGTATGTGTGTGTGTGTCCTTCTAAGACAATTTGAGTGATTTGAAGAAATAGATTATCTATAGAAATCAGAATAGGTTAGTACCTGAATATAAATATAACAAATGATGTTTAGGAGTGAATACATAATTTATATGTGATAGAAATAAGCTTCAAGCCAGTTCTGAAATTTATAGTAGTTGCCAATTCAAAATATGCAAATGTCAGTGGCTCAGGAATAGTCCCTAAAGGGAACTGGAATTGCTAGATGGCTTCATGGAGCTGAGCAGATCACAAAAGCTGCAAGCCTCCTTAAACGTGGAGCCTCACCATTGAGTAAGGGGCTGGAGGGGGGCGGGAGTGGGGTAGGGAGAATGAGTACAAGAAAGGAGAAAGCATGCTAAAATTGATTGTGGTGATGATCATACAATTTTGCTTAATGCAATTGAAAAATTGAATAGTATGAGAGGTGGATTTTTTTTAACCTGGGGTGGGTTTGTTAAAAAAAAATAACAAAAACCAACAACCGGAAAACCTGCTAGACAAGTTCTAAAATAGTTGTAATAATGATATGTGGATCTTATGAGAAAAACAACAAAAAAACTTTAAAAAAATTGATCCCTAATTGAGACAGTGTCACTTCAACGGACTTGTACTGGCTAAAATAGTGATAATCAGATCCAGAGTCAAGGGTAGGAGAAATTAACTCTACATTTAGATGGAGGAAGTTTCAACTAATTTGTGGCCAACATCGTCTGTTTCAGGTGGTAAAGAAGATGTTTAAAATACGGTAAAATTCAGACACCATAAATTAAATGAAGATAAACAAACTATCAAAATTTCCATCAATACAGAATTCAAAGTGATTTAAAAAATAGAATATATACATTTTTATTAATGATAAAATGATAAAATTGGTCAAACAAATTAAAAAACAAAAATACATCGTTAAAATGGCCAAGTGGCATAGATCCTTAACCGAATTTATTGAAGTGAAACAACTTGGCAGGGTCACCTACTTAGGACGTCTTGCCTGAGTGTGATTATGCGATATAGTATTGCATTAATTTTCTGTTGGGGCTGCCTAAAAATTACTCCCCCCACTTTACATTCTACAATAATGAAAATGATCTTATGTAAAATAAATAAATGTTAGAAATGATTTATGTAATATAAATAACTGGATCATGCTTAAAGCAGGACTTTGGGGCCCCCTTTATCTGGGTGTTACACACTCAATATTTCCCATGAGGTTATCGTGAAGCTCTCAATAGGGCTTTATTAAAGAGGTGACTGGGGAGGACCCACTTGCAAGTTTATTCCTGTGGTTTTTGGAAGAATTCAGTGTCTTGTATCTACCCATATTCTTGCTCATGACAGCGTTTCTCCCAGAGTGAGTGATCCAAGGCAGAAAAAGTACACAACCAAATAATCATTTTTTTCATAATATTGGAACTTCCATAACGTGGAGGCAGTAATTATTTAATGTGACTCTTCTAGCCAACGTCTCTATAGCCCACCAGCCGATCTTTTCCTGAATGGGTCCTGGGTAAGACGGTGTGGGAGAAACTGATAGGATGCGGCTGTGAATCATTGCGAACAAGATTCTTGGACTGCCATCCTGCTTCATAGCAAACGAGCCCTCTGGGAAGCTACCAGGTTGCTCCCTACCAGTGAGAGTCTGGAGTGGAGTTCATCCTCTGACCCCCACGATCCCCGTGCAATACTACTCTGGATACAGAACACAGCTGCGACCCCAGAGCAGCAGCAACAGAACCCTGAGCCGGAGCAGGAAATAGAAGAGTGGACTTCCCAGTTCGTGGAGCAAGGAAAACTGAGTGTTTGGGGCAGGAGGCTGGCTTGCTGAGTGTAGGGTGCTTCTTGGCACTTAATTTGGGGAGCTGGACTTGCTGACATAAGGAGGTGGGCCTGAATGCCTTTAGGCTGAGGCTTCTGGAGTGGGGTGCTCTGGCTACTTGGGACACTTTAATTTGGTAAGTTAAAAAAAAGACTTTCCAAAAGTTGTGGATTTTAAAACTATTTTCAGGAAACCGGAGCACATGGAATTATAAGACCGGAAACTGAAGACAAGAGTCCCGATTTTAAAAATCAAACAAAAACAATAAACTAGGGAGGCTCTAACTTGTAACAAACCAAAAAGAATTATTTGAACAAAACCAACAAAGGCTCCCATTCTCCCATTAAATGTTGTCTTTAACGATCTTGATAATCCCATGTGAATGCAGCACCGGCTAAAGTGAGCTAAGCAGAGTCGTGTGGGAACACGTGAGCACAGACCACAGGCTGACTCAGCTTTGTTTACATGTGGGCCTTCACTTGATACAGAAGCTCTCCAGGGTTTACCAGAAATCTTCTGGAAGTTTCAGACATTTTTATAGCTTTTGGCAGCTCGTCTTAAAAAAATGAAATAAAAAAATTGTTTCAAGCAATGGTAGCACCATGCACAGGCCACATTGAAATCCTGCTAACAATCATCATAGCTAATTTGGAGAAATCTTGGCATCTGACAGATCATCACCATGTGGTTTTGCAGAATTAGTGCAATGAGAGAGGGAAATGAGAGAAACTTAACCTGGTATTTCCTTTCTCCAAACAAAATGTTTTTTCAGACATTAAAGCTTAAGCTTGAATTTTGACATTACAAAAATCAAACTAAGAGGCAGCTAGGCTTAAAGAAATATAGGGGTATTTTTGCCTTGTTTCCCTTAAGATCTAAGGTTATGTATAGATTATGATGGGGAGCCCCCAATAAAATGATTTAAAAAACAGAGCTAAGGCTAAGAAAGGACATTTCTAGGTCACATAGTTTAGACAACAGCACAGCATTTACCACAGGAATGAACATCACCAGGGAACCTCAGATTCAAAGGAAAAATGTTTTGGATCATCTGTTCATAGCTAAAAATAATTCTTGTAAATTCTTATTCAGCAGACTCTTTTTAACCTGACACTGAATCAAGGATAATTACACAATAAGCAAATTATGCACAGGTTACTTACTAATCTATAGTGAACAAATCCACATGGACTTCATATCTATAATGTAGGGAAAACCATTAGATGTGGTAAAACCCATGTGAAATGGTTCATTAATAAGTAAGCACAGGTAACCCCATGCTTGCCTTACACAGCGAGTGCTCCGTCCCTATCGAATCCCACGTAAACCAAGCCGGATGCCATCTGGTGGTGTAGTGGGTTACGTGTTAAGCTGCCCATCAGAAGTTCAGCAGTTAGAACCAATAAGCTGTTCCTTGGAAGAAGAGGAAGCTCACTGCCCCCAAAGCTTCAGAAACCCACACTGGGCGTGTGAATTGATCCCTTGGCGATTAACAGCTGCCATCTAGTTGACTCGGATTCATAGCAAGCTCACAGGAAGAGCGGAACGGCCGTGGGCTGCAAGGTCGGAATCTTATGTAAGCAGATTGACACATTTGGTGAAGTGGTCGATGGATTCAACCTGCTGAGTTCTTGGTTAGAAGCCAGGAACTTAATCATTGTGTCACCAGGCTCCTAAATAAAGGACACCAAACCCCCAAACCCAAACCCATGGCCAATGAGTCATTTCTGACCCTTGGAACCCTTTGGAATAGAGTGGAACTCCATGGGTTTCTCTAAGGCTGATGGAACCCTAGATGGAACAATTATCTCTCCTCTTTCTCCCAGGGAGTTGCATGTAGATCCAACTGCCAACCTCCCTGTCAACACGGTGCATTTGGAAAGATTCTTTAGGGAAGATCAGTGGGGTTGGACGAGAGACAGGTGCCAGCTATATCTAAAAAGCAGAATCACTGATGTATTGAATAAACACGCGCTTGTTCACAACAGATGAGTTAGTACACATGAGGCTGTACTTTCCTTGCTTATTGAGTAATTTGACACTGCAGTGGAGATAGGAGGAGGCTTCAAGAATTTTATGGAAAGGATTCCTATTCTTTTAACACCAATTTCCCATGAACTTTTTAAAGTCTTCTCATAATAAGGAAGACTTACTCCTGAGAGTTAACTCTCAATTTTCTGAATTCAGCCAAAGGAGTTTACCAGAAGCAAAACAGTTCTTCAAGGCAAACCCCAAACAAACAAATCCTCCTGCCATTGAGTGGATGTCGGCTCATAGTGATCCAGGGGCTTTGATTGTGCAGTGAGTTACACATACACATTGGACTGGTAACCCGAAGTCCTGCTGTTCAAACCTTCCAGCAACTTCTTGGGAGAAAAAAATGAGGCTTTCTGATCCCATAAAGATTTATAGTCTCAGAAACTCCATTGGGCAGTTCTACCCTGTCCATGAGCCTTTTATTTTTAAGGTCTGATGTATAAAATAAATTGCCTTACAATATTTCCCGGTGCTGCAATTCTCACCTCTGCCCTAGTGCCTACTTCCAGAAGCTGAGCATACACTCCTGAAGCAGGTTGAGTGAGGCTGGGCCCCTGCATGGGCTGTTATGAGGTCTTAGGAAGCATCACGCCTAAGCCCGATTCAGAATTAAACAAATTCTGGGAAAAACTGTAGAGTAGGACACTTTGTGATCATGGAAATCTTCTATAATCTGAGTTGCCCAATCGGGAAGCCGCTAGTCACATATTGCTATTGAGCACTTGAAAAGGGGTAATTAAACACTGAACTTTCAATATAATTTCTAATAATCATATGGGACTATTGGCCAGCACATGGAAGAGTGCAGAATTTCCAGAACACACTGATCTTGACTCAAACTTATTGATTACACAGAGGTGGAACTACTGTCATTCATTTTCAAACCATTTGTGCGACGGCAAGTTTTTAAAACAAAAAGACTTGGTATCAAAAAATTTGTGCAGACGCATGGTCTTGCCAAGTAAGAAGTCTCAGTGAACAAATATTAAACATTACTTCACTAAGTACTTTAAAACCATTCCATGGGTGCAGTGGATTATGGTTTAGAAACATGAAAACGAGGCAGTTTCAGCTCTGGGTAAATGCCCATCCTAGTGGGAGGATTGCGACAAAGCCATTTAAAGTAGAATGCGATAACCATCTTGATGCGAAATGAACTGTAGGTAGAGTGGCCTTCATGGCTTTCAGCAGGCAGGTGCTCAAGTCCTCTACTGCTTAATCATTAAGCTGCTGGGTGTCAGACAGAACAAGGCCAAGTAAGCGGTATGAAGGATGCAAAGACCCCTGCCTCCAATCTTTCACTCTTTCTGCAATAAAGTCCTAGTCTCTCTCCCAAACATAGATTTCGCTTTAAAATATCAATTGCAAGTTTTCCCAATTCTGAACTTTATAATTTGTGTCAGTAACTAAGCCCTTTTAATGGAGTACATGTTCTTCTAGAACAGTTTGTTTTTGCTCCAGCCTCATGAGCTTGGGTTTCTCTCTACGATTGCCAATTTGATAGATAGTTGTGTTGGTGTGTGTCTTTGAGTTGGGTCTAACTCAGTGACCCTATGGACAGCGTCCTCCCCATGGTCTGAGCACAGTGAACCCACTGGGTCAGTACTAGATCTCATCTCTTCACTCTTTGTGAAATCATCACTTGGCGTTCATAAATGGGACACATTTCTTGAAAAGTTTTGTAAAATTTCTCAACTAACACAACCTAGAAAGAGATTTCCAGGGTTCCACAATTCCCAATTTCTTGCCCATTTCCCCTGTTGTAGAGGAAGGAGTGCTAAATTTGATGGTTGATTTGTAATAAAATTGTATTATTTGTAATAAAGTTTGATTTGTAATAAAATGATATCCCGGGGAAATAACTCAATGTGTACTATAAACACAATACCTGCTTTTGAGAAAATAACATCCCTTTAGGCAAATTCAAGATAAATACCTCCTCTCCTTGATCAGCCTGCAATTGGCTTAATTAAGCTTTTGTTGTTTGGCATTGCATCAGTTCCAACTCATATGATATGATACAGTATCGTATAATAGAGGAGAAATATCCCATAGTGCTTTATGGGCTAGAGTCTGTGCTGAATGAACTGAATCTTTAGGTCTTTTCTTCCACGGAATGGCTGGTGAATCCAAACTACGGACCTTTCAATTGGTAGCTGAGTACTTTCACCATTGCACCATGTGATAAAGGGGTCGACTTGATATGGGTCTTCTAGCCATAATCTTCATAACTCCCACCAAACCATTCCTTTCTTGATGGGTCTGGGTGAGAGAAGGTAGGGTAGAGAGGATTATATTATTCAGTTGTGAGTGATTATTAATAAGGGATCATTGTGACTATGAAAACTTGGACTCTACCCTGGAGATTTGTTAGTTTTGTTATCCTCCTGGGTATAAAGGGGACCATCTTATATGCAGGTGAGTGAGGACCTCCTATAATTGTGGAGAAAAGGGCTAGGAGCAAATCATATCCTTTAGACTCTGAGATCACAGAAAACTATGACACCAGAGATGTGTTGGAGGAAAGGCAGAGAAGTGGCCGCTGCAGAACCCAGAGCCAGAGCACAAGGCAGAGTGGGAGACTCCCAGGCCTACAGAGTGAGCAAAGCTGAGTTACTTCAGGAAGAAAACTTGCTTGCTGAGTGGGATGTTTCTGCATTTAGTTGTATATTTAGAGTCAAGCATCCTCTTATCTTCTCGCTGAAACTGATGACAAGGCGGCATGTCCTTTGAGCTTTTCTTGGAAGCACTGAAAGAGCTCTGTAACATTCCCTGAGCAGGCTAGAGGTCAAGAACCAGAGAGTTGTGCATGTAAGCCCAGCTGAGAGCATGCTGTCTTGACCGAAGAACTGTAGCTTGACTCTTTCTTTTCCATGAACTATAAATTGTGAACTACCCTAGTAACCGCATAATTATGAATGTTGCCTGTTAGTTCTGTGTAACCATTGCAATGGATTATTGAAGATAGCTATAAATTTGAGAGTGGTAGGAGGGACGGTTGTTGCCCTAATTTGTAAGAAAGGTCGAAAGGTAGAGGCATGTCTAGCCCCTACCTCATAGCCATCCATCCTAGGCACTTGATGCTGACAAGAGTGGTCCACCTCCCCCTTAGGAAGTTAGAGGAGGTCGAATGCCACACCCTTCCTGCTATATGTTACACACCAATGGGGCTCCTTCCTTTGGGAGCCTGTTGTTATAGTGGGTCAATCATTTGCCTGCTAAAGCCACGGGAGGCGATTCCACATCGCCAGCTGCTCTGCAGAAGCAATTGCAAAGATTTACAGTTGTATGATTTACTTGTCAGGATTTACAGTTCAGAAACCCACAGGGCAGCCCTGTTCTGTCCTTTACCTGTAGGACACTAGACGTAACTATGAGTTGGAATCTCTTCAGTGGTAATAAGTTTATCATTTGAGTGCTCCTTTTAAAAATCATGTCATTGGGGCTATTACAGTGCTTATAATAATCTATATATCAATGGTATCAAGCAGATTTGTACATATGCTGTCATCATGATGCTCTAGACATTTACATTCTATTGAGCCCTTGGTATCAGCTCCTCTTTTTTCCCTCCCGCCACCCAATCGTGACCCCTTGATAAATGATAAATGATTATTATTTTCATATCTTAGACCAAGCTCTGTCTCCCTTCCCCCATGTTTTCTGTTGCTCATCCCCCTGGTGTGGGGTGAGAGCACTTTTTAATTAAGTTTACAGACCTTAAAATAGGAGTGCCTCATCTTATTACTCCTACCTCTCATTTGGCGTGGCTTGTAGATGTCTGTTCAGAGTTGGTACCTAACTTCAATTTAATAACATAATCTCTTAAAAGAGTAGACTTTTCTCCAGCTGGATTCAGAAAGATGGAAGGCAAGAGAAGCAGAGAGGATGCATGTTAGAAAGAAAAATTTCAGGAGCACACCAGGACGCAGAGAGGCACGCTAGGACTTAACAGTGGCTGCAGCAGCAAGCAAATGGTCACCCAGTCATCCAACCGCAAAGGACAGGGTTCTGGTAACAGTTTAAGTGACCTTGGGAATGGAGCTGTCCCCAGACTCCCCTGTAAGGAAAACAACTCTCCTGGCACCTGGATATTGAGCTGGACTTCTGTCCTATAGAAGAACCATGAGCTACTAATTGAATGTTGATTCAAAATATTAATTCTTAGTAATTTGTTATGACAATACCAGAAAAGTAAAACTCAGTGTGAGCTACGGGATATTTATGAACACTTTCAGAAGCAAGATGAAACAATTGGTAGGAATGGTAGATAGAATTTTCAATGGTTAGCCAGCATTTGAGGTGAGTGGGGGATATAGGTGTCTCAATGAAAATGTTACTAGAGGTCCAGCATCACAGAACAGAAGCCAAGGCTGTCCACTGCTTGCATGAACTTATGGACTTCGTAGTAGCAAGCCTGTTTGCTGAACAGAACGGGCTGTTGGGCTGCAGCTAGCTTACACTGGCCTTCTGCCTGCCCCTTTACTTGAGAGAGGTCCAGCCCAGCCTGCAGGCACTTATGCAAACAGGAAAAGCAGCTGGGAGGGCTGGGGCTGAAAACTGGGCTGACATTTAGGTAATAAAAGAGGGCAGGGCTAGAAGACAATAAACGGAATAAGAACACATTTTATTTGATGCCCACAGGACAAAGTCACAGAATAAAAACAGGCTAAAATGCAATCAAATGAAATAAAAGGGGGAAAGTGCCACCCCAAAAAGCTCAACCCTCAAAGCACCAGGTGCTTCAAATAGTGATGCAACATTTTCGTTTAAGTCAGCAGAAAATTATTTTGTTGTTGTGCCTTGTGCTTAGTGGTATATCTGCAAAGAGGATTGTAGGAAATGTTTGGTTTAGATTGGGATTTGTCCCTAATTTGTAACAAGGTAACCTGGAAGTTTCTGTTGCCTTGGTCTTACTGTTGACCAGTGATGAAGACAAATGATTTAAAACTCCTCTTTGAAGCATTTCCTGAAAACATGTTGGGTTTTCATTCCTGGATATTGTGAAACTTGTACTATTTTAATGCTCGTTAGGCCACTAAGGTACCATAGCTAGAATATTCACCTAGCTAAGCAAAGCATGTATTTGGTTCCTAGAATTATCTTATTTTCTACCACAGTTTTACTGAGGCATTGACTCTTCATCTGGCATGTGGATGGCCACCAATCTCAGATTCCTTTTTAGAATGAGAGAACGGAGCAGAGATAAAGAGGGAAAAAGTACAGCCATTTATTTCCCTTCACAAACGTCTGGGTTCAGCCTCAACACCAAACTGCCGTGTGGAGTCAGGAGTCCTGGTGGCATGGGAGGTTAAATGGTGGACTGCCAATCACGATTTTTTAGATTTGTGGTTCAAACCCATCAAACAGCAGGTGCTTCAAACAGTGATGCAGCATTGCTGTTTAAGCTAGCAGAATCATGAGGCATTCTGCTCCTTTAAAGATTGACAGCTTTGGAAACTCAAAGACGTAGTTCTACCCTGTCCTATCAGGTTACTGTGAGTCACCAAGACTCCATGGCAGTGAGTCATTTTTGCCATAGTCAATGCTGACTCATAGAGACTATATATCGTGAATCTGAGATTGTAAATTTTTATGGTAGAAGATAGTCTCCACTATCTCCTCCAAGGAGCAGCTGCTAGATTTGAACCACTAACCTTGCAGTTAGCAGTCTGTGGTAGTTACATAATCTCTTGTTAACTTGAGGATGTGAAGCGTGACAGGGTGGAGTCTAGCCTGTCAATCAGGTCACAACCCGATGCCTCCTTATGAGTGTGTCATTCTCATGAGAATTGTGGGAACTTCCTATTTTCCTCCCTGGCGGTGGAACGCCCTCTCTTTCTGATTGACACTCCTGTTGACAGGCCACGTGGAGCCACGCTAATGGCAGTCAGAGCCCTGGAGATGCTTCCACTACGTTTAGATCCACAAGACTTTCCACCCAGTGGCCTGTGATCTTCCTGCATTCAGCATCATTGCATGTGCTGTGTGAGTCTTTAGAGGAATTTATAGACTAGTATCAGACATATGGGCTACTATCAGACTTATTATGGACTTGATCTGGACTGGGATGGGCTGTTTTCTCAATATACAATTGCTCTTTGATATAAAGCTTTCTCTTACACACATATAAATGTGTCTGGATTTGTTTCTCTAGTAAAATAACCTAACACATTTTAGTCCAAAGCTTAAGTCACAGCACAACTAGGAACTCTTGGGCACAGCATAAATCTGTGTGGATATCTCACTATTACACGCAACAAGAAAATCCAAGCGAATGCATTTCTGAACACACATGGAGTAGTGTTAGCTACTCTGGCTACAAAGGGAACCGACTCCAGATCCTCAGTCACCTAAGGCCTGCTGTTAAGGGGTAGACATCAGGCATGCCTCCTCACTCCATCCTCCTTTCACCTTATTCTGATACCAACACTCTACACTAATCAGTTCCTGTGGCTACACGGAACTCATAGAAAATACTTGCAGTAAAGGGGGGGCTATTAGGGATATTAACAGCTTGCAACAACCTAGATCAGAAAACAGTGAGTGAGTTAGTTAGTTTATTGTGCCAACCTGGCCGATAAACACATGTAGGATTAATTGAAGAGCGGAGGTATAAATGTCTCAGTGAGCCTCGCCTTTCTAGTTCTTGGGTCTCTTGTTTGTGATGGTCGGACCAGGGTGTAGCTGCCTTAGCAGTTCCCTGCTTCAGCTTGCAAGGCTGACTTCCTGCAAGACATCTCCAAGGAGAAGCTGCATGGACCTACCCAGATGCAGCTCTGGGTGCTGGAGCAGCCGTGTGGAGACCCCTGCCAGTGCTGAGATGCTTACACATTCACTGAGTCGGATTTCCTCTTGCAATCGGCATCATTGTGTCTGTTTTGTGAAATGGAGAAGGACTTTGTGGACTGATGTTGGACATACAGATTAATGGACTTGTGGGCTTGGGCAACACTGGGTTGGAATGTTTTCTTGATGTGCATTTAACATTTACACAAAAGTCTCGCTGATACATGAGTTGCTGTGGATTTGCTTCTCTAAAGGACCCAGACTAACACTCTGAGTATACAGTCATCTTTCTCAGCTAACAGCCAAGTCTCTCTCTTAGGTGGCCTCTCGTCCTCTGCTTCTTTGAACCAGGAAACCAAACTTGCTGCTCTCTCCCAGCCTCATGGTCTTGGTGCTGCTCCTCTGTCAGAGCTCACAGTCACTTTACCTCAGCCCCTATTGTTGGCCTGGATCTTCAGTTCTAACCCATGATCTCTGTGCCTCAACCTCTAGTGTCCCTGGTCTCTGCCTCTGCTACTTCAGACGGAAATCTCAAATATACATCACTTAGGGGTCTTATTCTTATGGTCTGGGGATTTCCTTCTGTGTGCTTCTGAGGTGGCTTTTATACATGGAAGAATGGCTTTGGTGGAGGTATGGTTTTTGTTTCTTAACAGACCATACTTCCAAGGGAACAAGATGGTAATGACTTGGTTCATAACCTCTAGTAGGGGAAACTAAGAATACATCCTACCTAGCGCACTCCATTAATTTAACACAAAAGCCCATCCAATATGGATTATAGCCCCAGGCATAGAAGCTAGAATTTATAATACATAATTAAAGGGTTATGATAAGAAGGACCATATTAATTGACTACATTTCACACCCATTTGTGAATGTAATGCAATCTTGATTGTTTTGGAAAGTTCAGCTATGTCATCTTTGCTCCCGTGAGTGACTAGATTCTTGTTCACTGACCTGGTAGAAAGTTTTGTTTCAAATAACAGCTGCATATATTGGCTTCTTTCACCAGGTTCTTGGTTCAGAAAATGCTCTAAACCTTACAGCAAATCTAGCACATGAGAAATTCTACAGATCTCATGAGTTGGTGTGTTAGTCCGGGTAGACTAGAGAAATAAATCCAGAGACACTCATATGTGTATGACAAATAGTTTTGTATAAAAGAAAACCTCACAGCCCAGTCCAGATCAAATCCTTAATTCTGATATTAGCCCATATGTCTGATGCCAATCTATAAATTCCTCTTCATATGCATCCAAAGCATGCAATGATGCTGAATGTAGGAAGATCACAGGCCAGTGGGTGGAAATTCTTGTGGATCCAGTGGCAGTGGAAGCATTTCAGAACTGGCAGGGGTCTCCACACGGCTCCTTCAGGTCCAGAGCTCTAGCGTAGCTCCGTGTGTCTTGTCAGCAGGAAGACTAACCAGGGAGTATGTGTGTTCCACCTCCAGTGAGTTATTTATCTCCATAGTGCCTCCAAATGAGGTCATCAAGCTGCGACCTGATTGATAGGCTGGACTCCACCCTTTCGCAAGTTGACAGGAGATAATGTAACTGCCACAGTTTGAATGCAGTCCATCAATCTTTGTTGATTTATTTGAAACCAACAGATTAATGTTTGAGAACCCTGGTGGTTTCAGTACTTCCAGAATACGGCAGACTAGGAAGAAATAATACACTATCCACCTCTGAAGGGTTAGCCAGTGAAAATCTTAGGGGTAACCTTCTCCAGGGGAAACCTTGTGAACGTGTTATCAGGGTATTGTGTAATATTGTGATGTAAGATGAGCTACTCACAATATAACAAGGGAAGAACTGTCTTCTAAAAGTAAAACTCACCTTACTGAAATGGTTGCAACAAAAACACTTGGGAGCTTCATTTGTTGCCTGGGAATGACTTAAACTGACAAGAAATGTTGGGAAACATTTATGGATAATCATGATGTGGAATGTGCAAAGTTTGAATCACCACATAGATGGAGGATGCAAGAATTAGCTACCTGCCCCTGTAAAGATGTTCGCCTCAGCGACCTCACTGGGGCCGCGCTGGGTTGGAATCCACGGGATGGTCGTGGGTAGCCTTATGAGCTGGAATGAAGTGGACCACAGAGGGCTTGGGGAAGGTGGCTTGGTGATGCCTGGAGATCAGAGAGGAAGCCAGTTGGTGCCACGGGTTAAGCACTTTGATATTAACTGCAGGGTTCCAGCAGAACAGTGACTCTGTGAGAAGCAGACCAAGCTGGTTCCACTTGTGAACATTTTCAAAATCTACAGAACACTTCTTCAAACTCAAGTGCAAATTAAGAGAAACAGTGAGAACCCCAACTCGAAAAATATAATCCCACATGACCAAGATTAAGTTTATAACACAGAGTAAAATAGAAGCTTTAAAAATGAATAAATTATATTTCTTTTAATACTGAGTCTTTTTTATTCAATATCAAATTTGTCCCGTGTGCTTTTAAACAATCAGGAGCCATTTAAAGCTATGGTAATGATATTTGTTACCTAACACTCATGTTGTTAGGTGCTATTGCGTCAGTTCCAACCCGATGCACAACAGAATAAACACTGAGTGTTCCTGCAAAGCCTCAGAATTGTTCCTATGGTTGAGCCCTTAGTCACAGCCGTGGTATCAGCCCATCTCCTTGAGGGCCTTGTTCTTTTTCGTGATTCTTTTTCACTGTCTCTCTACTTCACTAAGCATGTTGTTCTTCCCCAGAGATTGGTCTCTCTTGACAGCATGTCCAAATTACACGAGACAAAATGTTGCTGCCTTTGCTCTAACGAACATTCTGATATACTTTCAATAGAGTTTGCTGGTTCTTTTGACAGTCCATAATATTTTCAATATTCTTCACCAGCACCATAATTCAAAATGCATCTACTCTTCTTGGTTCTTCCATACTCAATGTCCAACTTTCATATGCACATAAAGTGACCGAAAATGCCATGACTTTGGCCAGGCACACCTTAGTCCTCAAAGTAACCTCCCTGCTATTCAGCAGTCTAAAGAGGTCGTGTGAAAGTTTAACATTGACGAAATACAGCAAAGAAGAATCAATGCCTTCAAATTGTGGTCCTGGAGAAGAATATTGAAAGTACCATGGATGGCTAAAAGGACAAGTCTGGCCCGTCTTGAAGAAGGATGGCCAGAGTGCTCCTAAAACGCAAGCATGGAAAGGCTTCGTCCACGTACTTTGGATGTATTGTCAGGAGAGACAAATCCCTGGACAAGGATATCCTGCTGGGTAAAGCAGAGGGCTCTGAAGGAGAGGACGGCCCCCAAGTAGATGGAGCGATATTATGGCTGCTACAATGGACTGCAGCGTGGGAACCATTGTGATGACGGCGCAGTTCTGGGCAGTGTTTTGTTCTGTTGTGCATACACCCCCTATGGATCAAAGTCAACTCAATGGTGATTAACAACAACAACAAGAGGCCTTGTGCAGCATCTTTACCCAATTCAATGCATCCTTTGACCTCTGTAATGCTGTTTCCATGAGCACTGCTTATGGATCCAAGCAAGATCAAATCCTTGACTACATCAAATCTTTTCTCCATTTATCATGATGTTACTTATTGGTCTACTTGTGGGGATTTTTTTTTTGTTACATTGAGTTGTGGAATCATTCTCATCGTGTATGACTCAATAAACATTGTATGCACCTGTTCTGACTTAGCCAGATTCATAAAGACACAGTTATGATTTCATTTATAACCTATGGACTGCCTCTTAAATTTGTGATATCAACAGGTGCTCCTATTTATATTTAATATTTAGCAGAGGCTGTACCTGGAAATGTCCATTCGCAAATATTCTGGTCAAGTAGAATTTGTTGGTTCTAAATCCTTTACACACTTTATCTGAAAATGTGTGTCCTGTGCTCTAGCTTCTTAAGGCTGGCTCTTCATTAATTGCAACAGATTATAAACAAGATAAAATGCACCCTCAAACTAGGATATTAGAGGCTCATGCACTAAGGGTTTACCAGGCTCTGATCAGATCATTGTAGCATCAGACTTTTGGAAAAACTCAAAAGCAATACCATTAAACTAAGGAACTATTGATCAACATAATTAGGTGGGAGAAGAAAAGAAAGCAGTCTTACGGGAAAGGATTCTAGCATGTTCCATGGACCCAGATCCTCTGTAGGTTGTTGTCTTTACAAAGACTCCAACAGATCATTTCACGAGGAACTGGTTGGGAAAAAATATTTTTAAACCAGAAATATCCTCAAACAAATGTATTCGTTTATGATTATGAAGTCAATCTTTACACCAGTAAGTATAATTTTAAAATGTGCCTTTATGACTTGATGGCAGAAAATAACTGTCTTCTTTTTTCAAGACGCAAATAAAGCCAGATTTCAGTGTGTATCGGTGGCTTATAAGCTAGTTCAGAAAAGCCTGCTGAAGTTGACGATCTTGCCTGTAGCAACACCTCCACAGGGAGAAATGGAGGGCAGAGTGCTATAAACAGAAAGGGAAGTAAAGGGCGTTCTGGATGGTTCCCAAGTAAGAACCACAGACAGGTTATGTCATCGCCTTCCATTTCAACACCATAATCAAAGAGAAGTGACTCATTGTGAGATAATAATCTTCCTGGCAACGAAGCTTCCATTTCATACCTGAGAAATTAGGCACAGGAGACCCTGGGAGAGACAAATTTCCCAGGAAAGTGGCTAAACTGAGTAGTGGAGAAAATGCCTTTGATCTCCTCTTTCCTTCATTGGGTTAACTGGTATTCACTGCCCCTCTCCCCACCCCGTCCCCGCCCCACATCCCTGCTCTGAATCATTTCCAAGATGCTGCGCTCCTGACTGTCAACACTAAGTTAGATGCTCCGTCTATGAACCCCCATAGTATCCTGTGCTGACATGACTCTAGACCAGTGGTTCTCAACCTCCCTAATGCCGTGAACCTTTTATACAGTTCCTCATGTTGTGGTGACCCACCCAACCATAAAATTATTTTTGTTGCTGCATCTTAACTGTAGTTTTCAACTCCTATGAATTGGGAAACCCCTGTGAAAGGGTTGTTTGACCCCCAGAGGGGTCGTGACCCACAGGTTGAGTACCACTGCTCTGGAACTTTTTACTTCTTGTTGTAATTTTGTCTGTCTCCCCCTATAGGCAATTTGTTCCACATTGACATGGAATATACTCTTGTCTGCAGCAAAGATCATGGACTTGTTAACTGACCAAACCAAGATCATGAGATAATTCTAAATCAGTGGCAGTATATAGATTTCACATCACATGCCCACACTGATGGGTAGTGTTTGCCAACAGAAAGAGGCTGAAAGGCGTTTGAGGCTGCATTAGAGCTCAATAACAAAGCGTACCTGCAACAAACAGGAATGTCAGAGATGTGGGCAGGCATGTAGATTGGCAGAAAATGGATCGCATAATTGTTCCTGCTATAAAACCTCACTTTCGTTTTGTTCTACTGAACAGACTGGTGTTTTAAAGAAACACTAGCCTTAGTTTCCGTATTGTGATGGTTGATAATGAACTCAGATCCTAATTTGGGAGTGATATTCAGAACTGGAACAACACGGAGAAAAACAGCAACAATGCCAATAACCGAAAACAAAAACTCAGGAAGAGCCGGGAGACTTTTAGTTAGAATGGTGGCAACCAGGTTTTACATGATGATTCTCTCAATTTTCAACTAAAGATGTATGAAATAATACACGAATACACACATGCATACACCCCCACACACAAATATGCTAACTGCATCGAAAATTAAACGGAGGGCTATGGGTCAAATCCCTAGGGACTTGGAGATTACAGTTTTGATGGGTCTGAAATATAACTAAATCAGAATAAATTATAAATATGTGTGTGTGTGTGTGTGTGTGTGTGTGTGTGTCTGAAGTGAGTGGGCTCAGCTCCCGTCTCTGGTCCTCACAGAAACCCAGGCAGCTGACTTCTGAGCTGTCCAGAGTCCTGCTCTGTCCTCTGCTCACATTGCTCCGTACATGGACTCTTCTCTTTTCATGCTCATTTGAAGACTTCTCGTCTGAGTAGCCAGTACAGTGAAGAAAAGAACATGTTGTGATTATAATTTCTAGGATGTATAGTCTGGGAGCTGGGCAAACAAAAACTAAAACCAAAAGAAGTTCCTTATTCTACATCTGCCTTCGTAGCAAATTTAACAGCCAGGGCAGATGGCACCACCTCACATTTTTATAAACAACCTGTGCTAGTCTGGGTCCTTTGGAGAAACAAATCCACAGCAACTCATGCACCAGAGAGACTTTTATATAAAGGGTAGGTGCGCAACAAGAAAACAACCCATTATCCCATGTGTCCAACACCAGTCCATAAAGTCCTCCTCCATCTCACAAAACACACAATGATGCCGACTACAGAAGGAAAGCTGAATCAGAGAGCGTGTAAGCATCTCAGCGCTGGCAGGGGTCTCCACATGGATGCTCCAGCACCCAGGGCTGCATCGGGGTAGTCCGTGTGGCTTCTCCTTGGGGATGCCTTGTACTCACTCAGCATCTATGGAAAAGATTGGTATGTGTTCATCACACCCTATTTCTTTTTACTCCTAGACATAGAGCTGGGCTTTGAAAACTTTTCTTTTCACTACTTCCTATCTCAGATGTGGGTGCTATGAGTTGGAAATTGCCCTGGTGGCATACGGGATACAGTTGGGCTGTTAACCACAAGGTCAGTAATTCAAAACCACCAGCAGTGCTTAAGGAGAAAGATGAGGTTTTTGAATCTTTTAAAGAGTTAGAGACTTGACAACCCAAGAGGCAGTTTTACCCTGTCCAATAGAGCGGTTATGAGTCGGTATTACCTTGATGGCAGAGAGGGCTTTTTAAAAAAATCAATAATAACAATTAGATGTAGTATGTGACTATGTTTGTACTCACTGCCTTCTAGTGCATTCTGACATACAGTGAACCAATAGGACTAGGTAGACCTGTTCCTGTGGGTTTCACATAATGAACTCTCTATGGGGTGGAAAGTTGTCTTCTTTATACAAAGCAGCTGGTTTTGAACTGCTAATCCTGCAGTTAGAAATGCAATATATAACCCACCACATCACTGTGGCTCAGACAATGCTTTGGTTAGTAGAAAGCGGGTAGAACGTGGATAAAAAGTGATGTGAGTTTTCTAAAGATATAACCATAAAGCACTCTGAACGATCTGATACCCACTTGCTATATTACTTGCCTAGAGACTAAATAAAAAAGATTCAGAGAAGGATTCCAAGATCCTTAGAAATTGAAGAATCACTCAGGAGAAAAAATCTAGAATGCTTGAAAGATGATGTGTATCAGGAGTCCTTTGGAGGAACTTCCTGTTATGTGAAAGAGAAATACATATTTACTAGGTTAAATTAGTGAGTTTTTTGAGACTATTCATTGCAACAATTTGACTATTCCAATTAATATATCATACTAGATAATTTATGTTAACTCATGAATTAAGCAGAATAAGAAGCCAGTAAGGCTTTTCTTATGGATCCTTGTATATTGAGAAATATTAGACCTGGTAATTCAGGTTATCTATTGCTTAATTGACTTCATTGATTATTTATCCTTTAAACAATTTTATTGGCATGTAATTCATGTTTCCTACATTTCATAGTTTGGTCCTATTCAAAAGAGTTGTAAAATCACCACCACAATCACCTCTAGAACATTTTCTATTGTTTCTGTACTCGTCATTAACTCCCCACTTCCCACCCAACCTCCCCTGTCGTGCCCCCAAAAAACATGAGCCCAGTTAGAGTTCATGGTATGATAGGTGAGGAATTCAGGCATTTTTCTGTTCTATTTGACAGAGACTAGATTTACTCAGTACTATCTAGCTGGTGCATGGTCTGGCCACCTGACATCAAAGAATCTTTCTTATTATTCTTGGCACCTTGGCAGGGTGACTGGAAGGTAGGGAGGGCTTAGGTGATATAAATTGCATGGCTTGAAGAGGGGTCATCTAGAGACAGGCAGGACATTTCCCTTTAAACACGGCCTCTGCATATGGGTAGCTGGAGTTCCTCTCAGCATGTCAGCTTCAGTAATACTGGTTTCCTTTGCACGACTCAGGGCTTCAAGCACCTTCTGAAAGTCTAGACCTTCGTTGGCATGACATCACTTGTTCAGTTTATTCTCATGCTAAGTCAGACTGCAAACCAAAAACCCAAACTCACTACCAGAGTCAATTCTGCCTCCTGGCGACCCTAGAGGACACAGTAGAGCAAATTAACCCTGTGCATTTCTGAGACTGGAACTCTTTTTTTTCCCCAACAGTTTTATTGGAAAGTGATTTATGTATCACATAATTCAATAGTTTAATCATTCAATCACATTAAGGAGAATCATACAATCACCCCACACCAATTGTAGAGCACTCCTCCGCGCCAGGGTTCAATCACCGAGTAGATGAGTTATGCAGTCACAAGCCATTCTAGTGCTCCCCTCACTCCTGTCTTCAGTCTTTACTCCCCAAATCCCCTCCCCCATAACATCCGCCCCACCTCTGCATTCCTTACATCCCCTGTATCAGTGCATCTGCTCTTCTGCACTTCACAGCTGGGAGACCCTAAAGAAAACAATAAAAAACAGAATGTGCTAAGGTGGTAAGGATAAAAACATAATAGTATTCAGACAAAAATACTAATAATGTCTAAGAAGAAAAGACCCCAGCAACATTCAAAAAGCCAGGGAAGAAGTTTCTGTAATGGACCCACATAACAACTGTGAGTCACAGCTATAAGGTGGTCAGCTGATAAACTATCGAGTTTTATGCGCATAATCAATATTATAATGGTAAGACTGTAATTCTTTTTGGGAGTATAAAGGTATGAAGTATTAATCTTTCCCTAATGGACTAGCTGGTGGTTTCCAATGACTAACCGCATGGTTAGCTGCCCAACACATAAACCACTAAACCATCAAAGCTCCTCCCCAGACTCAAGTGGAGGGGAAATAGACTCAACTTTTTGATGGTGTAAATTTCATAGAATTTGTGCCATGTTCATCATATCACACATGGATGTTTTGCTAGGTGCATTGAGCAGGATTTAACCTATAGTAACGAAATAACCCAACAGAACGGAATACTGCACCTCTTACACCATCCTCCCATTTGTTCTTCTCCCTGAGCCCATGGAATCAACCACTATCTCAGTTCATCTCATCGAAGGCCTTCTTCCTTGTCACTGCCCCTCCACTTCACCCAACATAATGTTCTCCAGGGACTAGTCTTTCCTGATAATATATCCACAGAGTTGAATATTTTTGCATAGCCAATGGAAGATAAGTAAACATCTTTCTGGTATTCTCTGCTTTGTGCCAAGATCCATCTGACATCAGCAATGATATTTTTTGTTACATTGACCTGAACTTCTGGCAGTTCCCTGCTAATGTGTTGCTGCAACTATTGTTGGGTGAGCTAAAGAAAAAAAAGTTACTTCTGTTTGATATCATTCTATTGTTTGGGCATTCTGTTGGGTTGCCATTTTTTTTGTAGTGGCCACAAATATGTATTTCTTCTAGCCTGTTTCTTTCAAATTTCCTGACATAGAAGAGTGAGTGCTTCTAGGGCTTCTTCAGTTTTGAAGCATTTCAATGGTCATTTTGACGATTCCTGGAGCCTTGTTTTGGGCTAATGCAGTCAGTGTAGTTTAAACTTCTTAATCCAGCACTGTTGGTTTTTGTTTGTATGCTACCTCCTGAAATGGTGGACCATCAACTGGTTCTTTCTGGTACACACATGTGGATGGGAAGCGTGAGATGAATTGTATATTGTGGAATAAGAAAACGGGCTTTGTAAGAAGACTTAAGAGAATTTTAGAATACAGACAGAAAGTTAAAAGAATTGTTTAAATGCATCCAAACAAACAGTTCAAGAAAACAGCTCTATAGTCTTTTGAAAGAGAACAGAATGAAATTAATATTACATAAAATATAGATGACTAAAACAAATAATGAAGAAACCTTTAAAAAAGAGAAGAAAGAAAAAGGCAAAGTTCTCAACTTTAACCACATGATAAATACACCCATTTTCACACTGAATATAACGGGTTGTAACATTAGACGTGTTAATGAAGAATATCTAATTACCCCAGAGTTTTTAGACGAATGGGTTCTATCATCTGCATTTAAGGCCAACGTAACATGATTTGTAGACCATAAAGCTCATATATTCCTAATCATTTGAGTATCTGGTCTTTTATGTGGCTACACAGGCTCCTTTATCCCAAACATTCTTGATGAGTGATTGTAAAATATGATTCCGTCCTTCTGCGGTGGAAAGGCTTGGATCTGAAGATAATTATTTCTAGAAACAGTAGAAACTATTAAGGCCTACTTGAGACACTCTCATTTTTCACCTATCTGAAATGGGATGAATAAGTTACCTAAGCTAGGGCATTTCTATCCTGTAACCATCATTATAAATAAAATTATTTTGCCTTTGATATAACTTATCTCAGTGAATTAGCATTATGGAAAAAATGGATACTCACTTTATAACTGGTCTGATAGGTAGCTACCAAGCTGATTCTCCCATTTTGCTTCCCTTTGAGCACAACCAATCACTTAAACCCTGAGTACTCTACTTGTCCCTTGAGTTGTACTAACCAAAAAGGGAGCAGTCCGTTCCATCTAAGACTTTAATATGAGGGGCTCCAAAAAGTTTGTGGAAAATTGCCATTATCTTTTAATTCTCTTCTTCCGTGAACTTTCTGAAGCTCCCTCGTACATATAATTTTGTGGCATTTAATAAATGTTTCAAATTGTTTCCATTTTCCATTTCATTTTCTAAAGGCAGGGATCTTGTGAATCCTCAACATTTGTTACATTTCTGGACCTTCCAAAACTGGTTGCCACGGTCAAACCATGCTGGCAGTGTTGTGGATTGGATTAGTAAGTGCAAAACCAGCAGATGGAAACCACCAGCCACTGCTCGGGAGAAAGATGAGGTTTTCTGCTCCCTTAGGGAGTTGGTCTCAGAAGGTCACCTTAGAAGCCACTTAAGCCGACTTACAGAGTTGCTAGGCGTTGGAATCAACTGAATGCCAGTGAGAGGTGAGACCAACCAAACTAAAATAGCAAGGGCCATTTTAGCTTCAGATATTTTGGGGGAAAAGTGTACTTGAAACATTTGGCATTATTAATTAAATTTAAGTTCAGGACTATTCATTCTTTCAATTTTCTGTATGTGTGTGTGTGTGTGTGTGTGTGTGTATGTGTGTGTTTTAACCCAATATTCAAGAGACAGTGTGGTCTAAGGGTTAAAATGCATTTCCTTGAGTCTAGGTAGATTGAAATAGCATTGCGTCCCATTTCCCAGATATGCAACCTTCCATATCTCAACTCATTCAAAAACTCACTGCCATGGAGTCGATCCCGACCCATAGTGTCCCTATAGGACAGGGTAGAACTGCCGCTCTGGGTTTCTGACACTGTAACCCTTTATGGAAGTAAGTAGAAAGCCTGCCCCTTCTTCAGATCCCTGTGGTAGTCAATTTGGGACTCTGGTGTCAATATAGGACTTGAGAGGATTATGAGTGAAGGGATGGAATCTAGCCTGCCAATCATTGTATAGCCAATGGAGGCTCTGTGTGGGGATGGCCTTCTCCTGAGAATTCTGGGAAATCCTGCATTTCCTCCTTGTAGAAACAAAACAAGCAAGCATGTAAAGTAGTTAAATTTCTCCTTTCAGAAGAGAGCGGTCACTCGTGATCTTGTGATCACGCTGTGTTATTATTCTCCCTCTCTTGCTGGGAGGAACCTTCTGGTTCCCACGCGAGCGCAGAGGTACCTCAGTCACATGTGCGCTTCCTGTAACATGTTGTTCTGTACAAACAATGGGATGCCAGTTCTCCAGTCTGTGTCTGACAAGTAATAAGAAATGACAATTTTATTTTGGGTGTGCTTTTAATATAAAAATAGATATCTGGAAGGAACCAAATGCTTAAAAACCATCTGGTCTCTCTCTTCTTTTCAGAGAGTTCATCTGCATATGACCCTAGAAAGCCCAGAACTCTCCCTGTCCCCCGCCCTCCCCCCTTTAGAAGGCAAGGACATAATCTCCTTAAGAAAATGCTGGAACATTTCCCCTCATTTTATCTGTGTTCCTATATGCACATGCAGTTTCTTCTTTTTAAACGTCTACTAAACCTAGCCTAAATATTTTAAGTGTGTACATTTAGTTTTTTTCCTCCCACTCTATTTTAAGACAGTTTCTTTATTCTTAGTCCTCAAAAAAAATAGTATTGGCACTTTCTTTCCTCTTATTCTATTGTAGATATATATTCTGTGCTACAAAATATAAGATGGTTAAGGGAGGTGGTATGTAGTTGATAGAAATTTTGTCTCAATGAAGCATTTAATCATTTAATTTTATGTTTTTATCTTTTGAAGTGACGTGTGTGTGTGTCAACACTAAGTGTGTCACTGTAGTACGCTGTTCTACAGAATTTCTTGATGGCTGATTTAAGAGTTACAATCAACTTGATGGTGTTTATTGATCTAGCTATCTAAACATGCAGGTATCTGTATTCATCTTCTAATGATGCTACTTTCTTGTAAATCAATCACATTAAAATGCATGGCCTAGGAGGCTATCAAACTAAGACTCTTAAAAGTTTAGGGAGCCAGCTTGCATAGTCTTCTATTGACTAAAGTGGAAACATTGAAGCATTAAACTGAGTTATTAAATAGTTTAAGCACATCAAATATTCTAAAACCATTGTTATAATAATACATTAAGAATAAAAAATCATTATTGAAGAATGCTAAAGAACTAAACTATTGCTCTAAAGGGACTTGGAAGTTTTTATATACAAAGGAGAAGTATACTTATTCTTTTTTCTGTAAGAAATGTCCTTCAAGGCAACCGGTGGAGTTATGAGGAATACTCCATTTATAAAGGTATTCACGTAATAAATGTTGAAGAAAGGCCAGAATGATACTCAGACTATAATGCCCAGTGGATCTGGGCAACAGCCTTGTATGATTACAACCATTATGAAACAAAAGACCCTTAGTAATTATTTACCTCCTGGTGGAAGCACACATCACTACCTATGAATTAAACCGGTCATCAAAATATGCCTGAATTTCATGAAAGTTTAGATGTAACCAATATCCAGACAGCACAGGCAATAAAGGAACATATCCAATACAATTAGGAAAACAAACAGCAAAATCCAAACTGTGGAAACGATACAAAATAATCTACTTTTATCAAAAGAAGGTATAAGAAAATAAAAGGAGGGAGAATTCTAATAGAATAAAAACTATAAATTTCATTCTACAATTTAAAAATAACTTCAGAAACATATCAATAAAGCATAATATATTGACTTTATTAAAATCACATTTAGTACAAATTATTGAAAATGAAAAGCACCAAACATTTATTAGCCCAAAATCTGAAAAAATATTGCATACTCATTCTAATTACTATAATGTCATTTTGAGTATAAAGGAATTCTTTTAAAAAATGAAACAGATTTCAGTTCTCTGATGAAACTTTCAGGAATCCTGAGGGCCCAGTGGTTAAGTGCTCAGTTCCTAACCAAAATGTTGGCATTTGAAGCCATAGTTGCTCCATGGGGGAAATACATGAATTATGACTGATTCCATGGAGATTGACAGCCATGGAGCCCAGATAGAAGTTCTACTCTTTCCAAGAGAGTTATTTTAAGTTTGAATCAACTTTCAAGCACAATTTTACTATTTTTAATGACACTTTAAATTTTGTTATAGATTTGTATAAAGATACTAGTGACAATTATTTTGAACGACTGCCTTTTCACTTCAATACCTGATACACCTATGTGTATTTTGTTACTATGGTTATTTCGGTCTTGTTTTGTGGTATGTCGGGTGTTCTGGCTGATTGTCCCACATTATGTATGCATTACAAAGATACCCAAGACAGCTCCATTTTACATGCTCTTTGGGTATAGAGTATAGTTCTTTGGGGTTTCCATTGTGATCCTGGAGAGTTTGCTATGGTAGAATAAACATCTAGCCTCTCCTCCCCCTGCTGCACACAGTTAACCTCACAGTTGCCTTCTAATGGGATCTTTGGCCCCTTTCCCTACACATTTAAACATGTGAAAACACCAATGACGAGTGTTAGGCTAATTTTCTTTCTTTACTCCGTGATCTTATGTCAAGTTCTGGCTGTCTTGGGCCTGACCACCAACTTGTGTATCCCTAGTCTATGCGCGGCTATTCTCTGCTGGCTTCTCTGCCTCTTAGCTGGACCGCCCACCTGGCTTCTCTGTCTCTCACTTTTTCAAAGCAGAAGAACTGCTAAACGCTCCAAGAAAGAACAACATGTGGAAACCTGGGTTTCTGCCAGTCAACTTCCTTCCTCTAGAACCATGACTTCTCAAGTTCCGCCTGTCTCAAAAATTTGCCCGTGCCTTCAAAGCACTTGAACTGTGTCTCATCAGTCTTTCTCATCATTTATAAACCAGGCTTTTTTTGCAGTGTCTGATTACCCAAAAGCAAGGTAAGCATAGGCTTATGAGTGCTTGTTTACTCATTTGTAGTGAACAATTTCACATTTTTTCACCACATCAAAGCTTCTGCTTCTAGGTTTGGCTGATATTGGCTCACGTCTAATATCAGATCCCCTTCCAACAGAAACAAACTTTCTATTAAAGTATACTTTAAAAATGTGAAATTCATGTGCAAGAAGTCCCTACATATTATTAAGTAAACCCAAGGAATCCTATGCTTCATTACCTTGTTTAATAGGTAATCTATTCCTGGATGTTGGTGTTATTGAGCATTGTTAAACAGGTATAAAATGATCCTTTGAGAAATAAAATAAAATTAATGGATTGATTTAAAAACTGGCCACATGTTGAAACTAAAGAAGTGTGCCTTCTTAATACTAGATATAGTGTAAGTAGTAGACTGGCTCCATCAGCAGTTAGGTAAATTTAAGCAACCTTGTGAAAAATATGAGAACAATGTGTGCTTGGATTTACAAGAGAGAGCACACAATGCTGAATTCAGGAGGGAGACTCAGCTGAATATTGGAACCTACAATGGCATGGTTTTTAGCTCTAACGTACTGACAGTTCTCTTGGGAAAGCCAATCAGCCAAGCGAAAAAGGGGTGCAAAAGTCCCTGGTGTTGATTAGCTTAAAACTAAGTCACAGTACAAGATTCTACTTACCCTATCAATAATGAATTGAAAAATAAATCATTACACTGCTTCCATTTCTCATAGATGGGATTTCTGAAATCAATTGATGCCAAAAGGAGATAGAGGGATTAATACAAATTATGTTGGCTTTGTTCCCTGTAGTCTGATCACATAGTGTCAAGTTAGTTGTATTGAAAAAAACATCAAGGAACTCCATTGAAATCAGAAGACAATAGAGCGATTGCTTCCTCTCCTAATTTACCTAGTTGCAGTAGAAGACATGAGGTCCTTAGAGGATGAGACTGGTACAGATGTTCGGGAGCACCGTGTTTTAGAGTGAATATTCATGACATCTTCCTATCACAAGGGGAACTCATAATTTGTACAGAAATGTTTGCTTTGGTGGTGCTGTGGATTAGGCTACTAACCACAGGGTTGGTAGTTCAAAAATCCACCAAACGCTCAAGGAGAGAAAGATAAGGCTGCCTGCTCATGTAAAGATTTAGAGACCCATGTACATGCTCTGTGAGAGCCAGGTCTGTAAGGTAGAATTGGGGTCCTGATAGTTGGGGGGGAGGAAGCATTAAAGAAAAGTTGTATGTTTCATAGGTGCTATACTGCACCCTGACTGGCTCATCCCTTCCTTGTGACCCTTCTGTAAGGGGATGTTCAATTGTCTACAGATGGGGTTTGGGTCTCCAATCCACACTCCCCCCTTATTCACATTGATATTATGTTTTTGTTCTGGGCCTTTGATGCATGATACCTGACACCATTGACACCTCATAATCAAACAGGCTGGTGTACTTTCTTCCATGTGGACTTTGTTGCTTCTCAGCTAGATGACCACATGTTTATCTTCAAGCCTTTAAGGTCCAGATTCTATATCTTTTGATAGCCAGGCACCATCAGTTTTCTTTACCACATTTGCTTACACTCCCATTTTGTCTTCAGCTATTGTGTCAGGAAGGTGAGCATCAGAGAATGCCAGATTATTAGAATGAAGTGTTCTTGTGTTGAGGGAGTACTTGAGTTGAGGCCCAATGTCTGTCTTGTACCTTAATACTTGTAGCTAAATATAAGTCTTGTACCTAAATATAAGTACATAGATCTATTTCCCTATCATTATATATAAATATTACATATGTACATGCCTGGATTTAGAACTCTATAAATGCTTCTTTGTTCTGTCCTCTATTTCCTTTGCTTTCCTCTTGTTCCACCCATCATGCTTGGCTTTCCTTCAGGTTCAGTAATTCCTCGCTGTTACATTGCCCTTGATTAAGCCCACTAGGCCTCCTACACCCTCTGTCCATTGATTTTAGTTCAGTTTTTGTTCCCTTGTCCCTGGGCTGGTTGACCCCCTCTTCCTTTCTCACAATTCCCCTTCTCCCATGTCATCACAGAAAGTTTGGTTCCATTGTTTTCCTCTGTGAATAGTTTTTTCCACCTATCTTATCTAGGTAGACAGGCAGAGACATTAATAAGTGCAAAATCCAGGCAAAGCCAAGAAAAACAACAACAACAACAACAAAACAAAAATAAAATAACAACAGCAAAGAACGCCAATGACAAAAAAGGAAAAGCCTATAAATAGCAAATGGGTCTAATGAATTTAGCTTGTACTCCAAATTTCAAAATAAAGTTATATCAATTAATTTAACTACATTATGTATATAATTTTAAATTTTGCAATGGCATCTCTAATTCTAGTAATAGTGTCAGAGAAGTATTGTGTTATTGTTAGTAGGTGTCATAATCTGCTCTAAAATATGTTGTTGTTGTTGTTGTTGTTAGGTGCCACCAAGTTGATTTTGACCTATAATCAATCTATGTCCAACAGAAGGAAAGCACTCCCTGTTTGTACAGAAGTGTTAAACAATGCACTCAACCAGCTAAACCTCCTAGACATACAAAGAGCATCCCCCCGACAAGAGCACAACACATATTCTTGTTCAGCACCTACACTAAGTCTCACAGATAGATCACATATTAAGCCACAAACCAAGTTTAATAAATTTTAAAAATTTGAGATCCTGCAATCCATTTTCTCAGAACCCTGCACTATAAAAACTATAAATCAACAGTAGAAAAAAAAAACAAGAACATAAAGTCAAACATACGGTGACTGAACAACATAACATTTAAACATGATTGGGTGACAGATAAAATAAAGTATGACTTTAAGAAGTGTTTGAAAAAAGAGAACTCTAGCACAATGTACCCAAATCTGTAGGGCACAGCAAAGGCAGTCACCAGAGCACAATTGTAATGCTTTTAATGCCCCATGAAAAAAAGAGGAGAAATCCAAAGTCAGCAACTCTCCAAGAGCCCCCACCAGCTAGAACAGGTGTCACAAGTGCACCCCCACCCAGAGGAGAAAAGACATCACAAGGTCTGGTGCAGAAGTAAGTGAACTGGAAAACAGAAACATGATGGGAAAAATCAACTAGAAGTTTTGTTGTTTGTAAAAAGGATTAACAAAACCGACAACCTCAGATGAGCTTACCAAAGAAAACGATAGAGAAGATGCAAGTATCGGGAGTTAGAGATTAAGAGCGACATCAAACAGATCCAAATGAAATCAGAAGAATAACAACACACGACTATGGAAGACTTCTCTAAAGAGTTGACTAACCTAGAATAATGGGCGGATGAATAGAAACACACCATCTACCCAACTCAATACAGGTGGATGTAGAATATCTCAGCAGACCTCTCTCCAAAGAAGAAACACTGAAACTCATGAAGAAATGTCTAACCAAGAAAAGCCAGAATGAGATGACTTCACAAGGGGATTCTACCAAGTATTCAGTGAGGACCTGCCACAATTCTACATAGATTATTCCAGAATATTGAAAGGGACAGCAAGCTCTCCCATTTTCTATGAAGTAAAGATAACCCTTTTACTAAAGTCAGCCTCATGAAGATAGAAGGCTATGTCTAACCTATTGAATTGGATGGTATGAAAATTATATTCCAATAAAACTTTAACGTTTACAATGACAAACCCCCAAAGAACAAAAGATAAAGCCCAAAAGGCAGACAGGAGAACACTGAGAAGTAGAAATGATAGTAGAACATGTCATTTGGACCCAGAATCCCTGTGGTGAGAATCTCTTAGTTCCAGGAGCTGTAACACAAAACAGAGTGAGAAATAACAAGAAACAAAGGCAGAGAAGTGGTGGCAGCAGAGGCAGCCAGACGAGGGGCCTGGCAGGAGATGTTACAGTAGGCTAGCCAACCTATGAACTGAGAGTGCTAGCTCTCTTCAGGCTGATGCTCACGGTCAGAGAAAGGTGCCCCCAGACACTTAGTTATAGAACTAAAAAGCTTGTACAATGGTGGAATTCAAATAATTTAACAAGTACTTTGGTGCCCTAATGACAGTTTCATGTATATAAAAATGTTATATCAAAAAGTAATTTATTATTTCATACCGTTAATTCCTACACAAACACAATAAAAGAGGCATATGAAACTAGAGTATGCTATAAGAGTTTTAAAATGCTAATGAAAAATATGAAATAAGACCTGAAAAAGCAATGCAATTGTTAAGATATTTCAATATTGCTTCTTGATTGATATCCTCCTTTTTAACATTCTTCACTTTTATGTGAGCATCTTTGGCTGTGTGATTTCTCCTTATCCATCTTTTCACAGTAGGAGTAGGACAGGCAATTAGACAATAGCCATTGTGTTTGATATATTAGAAATAGACGCCTTCTCTTTTCTGGCCAGGTTATGTTCATCTTTGAAAAAACCTCTAGGCTTCTTCTGAACTTACAACAGTTGTTCTTGAAATACTTTTAGCACCTTGAACACTTTCAAGGACTGCATAATTCACTCATAATATCTCTTGAGAATTTGGGGCATAACATAAAACACAAAGCAGAAATGAATGGCATTGTGTCACCCTCTGGTTGCTTGACAATTTTTCTTTTTATGTTATATGTTTGTTCACTGACGTAAAAACAACTCAAAGAATAAAAATGTAGTTTTTCATCAAAAGTATAATGAGTTTTATGAAATTAAAAAAATAAACATTATAAGTCTATTCCATATAATTTTTATACCTGCGGATGGAATGAGCATCACTATGGTAGCTTAGAATACACTGCGGTGGGATGAATGTCAGTTAAAACAGAAAGGAATGTAAATTTGTATTTTCCATATTGGGTGGTTTCCCAGCACCCATCTTAGAAAGAACCCTTATTGCAAGTGCCGATTTAACACCCGATTCACCAAACTCAACAAAAAATAGGTTTTGCTGAACCTATGTGACTGGCTGAAACCCACCACCAGCTTTGTAACATTTACCCAATAGCGCGAAAGCCAAGCTAAGGAGCTTACGATAAGAGGGAGGCAATATGTTCTTGATTCAGTGGCTGCAGCAATGGGCTCAAAGGGAACCATGGTGATGGCGCAGGTCAGGGCTGTGTTTCCTTCCATTGTAGTTCCAGGCTGTCTGAGTCGGAACGAGCTTGATGGCACCGAACAATTTTCCTAACAAGTTCCCCAAACTTGATCCTGATCTGTGAGCTCTGCGTGGTCATTACAACAGCAATTTGAAGCCACCAAAGACGTCAAAAGTGCCAGGGCAGGGATAGTTAGTGTTAGAGTTAGTGAACACGTGGTTTGGCCTCCACCTCGACGGTCTCAGTCTTGGGCTGCTGACACTGCGGGAGACCTGCCTCCCACTGCCGCATCCCACACACCTAGCGAAGTTAGAGGAGCCAGGCGCCTCCAGCAGACCGTTTTAACAATATGCGTCAACGTTTTTGATTGCTCTGCATTCTGTATGTGTGTATTGTTATTGATTAGAATGGCAATACGTTTTATATGAGAACATATAGTACATAATATTAGTACAACAATGAGTGACCACTATAAACTCGCATCTTCTGGCATTTTGTCAAAGTAAACATTATTTGGAGTAATGTGGAAATTAAAAAATATATATTTTTATAACTGACGCTGCACAATCAAATAGAAAATTGTTAGTAATATTTTTAATTTTGAAAATGCTTTTGGGTGGTAAAATGTTTCGAAACTGATTGTGGAAACAATTGCACAATACTACTTCATGTGATAGAACTATGCAATGATACGCTGTATGTATTAACTCCCAACTTTAAAAAAAGAGATAACTTCTCTTATTTAAAAACAAATATATAGGATTTATGCACAAGATTCACACAAAGATGATGTTATTAACACTTTATAAAGGATTCCTACAGAGTCCACAAAGAGTCAGAAGAGAGAAACAACCTTCCCAGGTGAATGATCAAGGGAAATTACAGAGTGTACTTACATGGAGGCTGTACAATAGTGTGAATAAAGAAAGTTCTCTTTCCCCTGCCATTTCTTTATGACCTTGCCTACTTTGAATTACTTTTCTCCTCTTTATAGCCAGCTTTAAATATTTTTTATTTTAGTTTTTTGGTATTCAATAATTTTACTTTAATACATCAGGGATGGATTCTTTTTATTTTGCTGTCTGGGATTTATGGTGCTTCCTGAATTTATGGATCCCATGACATTGATCAATTCTAAAATATTGCCATCGTTATTTCAAATACAGATTGGTGCCGCATGGAACTTAAAATATATGTTTTCCAGAACTTTTTGCTACATTTGATCTTAGGCAGACTGAGAAGTGATTGTATTCCAAAGTTTTCAATTCTTTTCCTCACCCTATTTTCATCTCTGTTGACTTTATTCTATTTCCTAGTATGTGTGTTGTTGTTGTTCAATATCTGTATCAATTTTTACTTCTTCATAATAAACCATCCCAAACTCAGGCTTAACATTCATGAACCAGAGGAAATTATCCTTACATTCTGGGTTGAACTCACATATGCACCTCTACTCAGATACAGGTTTGGAAATGTCTGCAACATGCGCTTACTCAGATTGGAGCTTATGGCAAACACCCAAGAACTTTGCCCTACCACGGCCATTAGCCTTCTGACTGCAGCGTTTCCCGAAGTTGCAACAGGATACACACACAATACTTGAGAGGCAATTACTCGCCTGCTGCTTGGGAGTGATTGAGATTTGCCTCAGTGACAGACAGATGGAGATAAAATCACCCGGAGACCCAAGATACCCATAATGTCTTGGGTGATATTACATAAACGCTCAGACAGGGGAGGTGTTGTCCAGAGTAGTTCGTTCCATCATATAAGGGAAATGGTTCTTACAGGAATAAGCTACTTGAGGAATGCAGGTTGACACTCACTGTTCACGAACAGGTAGTCTCCTTCCCCATAGGTCTGACCTTGGGACTACCTGAGACGCTGTCAGAGCCTATTGGCAAATGACAGTGCCCTATGATCAACTTTCTACTGAGCAGTAGAGGGCTGTTTGGCCTACTGGTGGCAGGCTCAGGGGACGCGGACAGCATCTCACCTGGAAAGCTGCAGCATTAAGACCATAAGAGGGAAAAGACTTTGATTGAAAAAGGCATGAGCAGGTTAGCTCCATGGACTGAACTCCATGCACCACGGAGTGAGACATTCCTACACCAGTGGTTCTCGAACTTCCTAATGCCGGGACTCTAATACAGTTCCTCATGTTGTGGTAACCCCCCCCAACCCTAAAATTATTTTCGTTGCTACTTCATAACTGTGCTTTTGCTACTGTGATGAATCAGGCGACCCCTGTGAAAAGGTTGTACAATCCCCAAAGGGGTCATGACCCACAGGTTGAGAAATGCAGACTTGAACTGTGGGACGTTGCAGCAATGCACAGAACCCGGAGACGTGAGGAATTGAGTTCAAGGGAGGAGTCGGGCAAAGTTGGAGCAGACCATCATCTTGTAAGAGTTGGACTTTTTCAATAGCCAACTTATTGTGACTACTTTGGTATTAATTCTTTTTTTTAACATTATATTAGGGACTCATACAACTCTATCACAATCCATACATACATCAGTTGCATAAAGCACATCTGTGCATGCTTTGCCCTCATCATTTTCAAAGCACTTGCTCTCCGCGTATTAATTCTTATGAAAGAAATTAGTAGCCCGGGCTGAGACTGCACTTGTGTTTCACATGATCTCCCACCCTCCAGCAGGCTCAGGCACAGGGTTTTAATCAATTGAGAAGAAACACACAGGGTCTACTGAGAATAGGCTTAGATTGTATAGTAGCAGATTTTCATTATTATGTTTATGCTTCGTATGCCTTTGTGTGTTTCTTTTTTGTTATAAAGTGCCAAATATTATCTTTGATGTCTACATTGGCATAAAGATGATTATCATCCAGATTAACTTTGTGATTATATGTTCATTAATAGTTTCAATTTTAAATGTAATTAGACCATTGCTGTAGGTCTCTATTGTAGAAGTCTATGAGGTATAGTGATTTAAGTCTTAGGCTGCTGACCACAAGGTCATTGGTTCAAAATCCCGGCCACTCTACAGAGCAAAGATGAGGGTCTTTGTTTCCATCAATGAATAATTACAGCCTTGGAAACCCTATGGATTAACTCTACCCTGTCCTATAAGGTTGTTATGAGTTGCAATCAACACTTCATAGCAGGGAGGTTAATTTTTTTAAAATGACAGCACTGTGGGTGGCTGGCACGGTGGCTTCTGTGTGTAATGGGTAAAGCAGTCTTGGATGCCATCATCTCCGCTATATTTAATTGGGCAGAACAAATAAAAAAGCAAACCCAGACTGTCATACAGGGAAATACACTCTCTACACTTAAAGAAAGAGCTATAAAACTAGATTGCATGGATTGTACATATAGGCAGGCATAGAGAATTGAGTGCATCTGTAATCAATCTACAACATCCACTTTATTTTGTACTTTATTATCTGCTGTATGGTTTCTTGTTTATTTTTACTTAAAAAATATTCTTCTTTTGTTTCCAACAATGATCAAAGCATACTTACCTGGTATTTTTTATTCCAACATTATACCTAGATTGTAACTGTGTTGTGTTTGATTCTGCTATCTCTTGCAACAAGCTAATTTTTTTTTAATGGCATGGAAACTTTGGTTTGGGGATGTGTTTGTCCGACAAAGAACACACATTTGCTTTTGGAAGATACCCAGGATGTTAAACCCAGAATCATTGTAGTTCATTTCTTGGCTTGGACTCTCTCGATCAAACATTGACCAAGTAGGTAATAGAAATACAAATTCTAACACAAAAGAATGCGACTAATTCTCAGGAGAAGTGTTTCCTCTCCACCCAAATGTCAAACCACAACAGTGAAGTCTCCTTGAAAATGACCTTTTCCAGATGCAGGATGTTTTCTCCTTTACTGGGGGCTCTCACAGCTCTCATCACAATCCATCCAGCCATCCACTGCGTTAACCACATCTGTACATTTGTTGCCATCATCATTTTCAAAACACTTTATTTCTAATTGAGCCCTTCGTATCAGTGCCTCATTTTCCCCTCCCTACCCATCCTCCCTCACTCATGAAACCTTGAAAATTTATAATTTTTTTCGTGTCTTACACTGATCGATGTCTCCCTTCACCAACTTTTCTGTTGTCCACCCCCCAGGGAGGGGGTTAGTGTTGATCATTGCAATTGGTTTCCAATTTCTCCCCCACGTTCCTCTTCCTCTCCTGGTATCACTACTCTCATGATTCGTCCTGAGGGGTTTATCTGTCCTAGATTCCCTGTGTTTCCAGCTCTTAGCTGTACTAGTGTACATGCTCTGATCTAGCCAGATTTTTAAGGTAGAATTGGGATCATGATAGTGTTGGGAGGAAGCATTTAAGAACTAGAGGACAGTTGTATGTTTCATTGGTCTTTTTTGGCTGGTTTTTTCTTTGTGACCCTTCTGTAAGGGAATGTTCAATTGTCAACAGATGGGCTTTGGGTCTCCACTCTAATTCACATTGATATGATTTTTAGTTCTGGGTCTTTGATGATGCCTGATACCTGATCCCATGGACACCTCATGATCACACAGGCTGGTGTGCTTCTTCCATGTGATCTTTGTTGCTTTTAAGCTAGATGTCCACTTGTTTATCTTCAAACCTTTAAGACCCCACACACTGTATCTTTGGATAGCCAGGCACTTTACCACAGTTTACCATCAGCTTTCTTTACCACATTTGCGTATGCACCCAGCATATACAGCATTGATCCTGTTGGGAAGGTGAGCATCACTGAATGGCAGGTTATTAGAACAAAGTGTTCTTGTGTTGAGGGAGTCCTCAAGTAGAGGCCCAATGTCTGTCTGCTGCCTTAATACTTAACATATAAATATATCCACACAGACCTATTTACCTATCATTACATATATAAATATATTTACATATGTACATGCCTGTATTTAGACCTCTATATATATCCTTTGCCTCTTAGTTCTTTTCTCTATTTCCTTTTACTTTCGTCTTTTCCCACTATCATTTCAACCTTCCTTTGGGTTTCAGCAATTCCTCTGGGTTACATTGCTCTTAATCAAGCCCCACTAGGCATCCTATACCCTCCTCACATCAATTTTGGGTCACTTGTTGTTCCCTTGTCCCTGGGTAAGTTGACAGCCCGCTTCCTTTCCCCTGCCTGCACCTCTCCCGTGCCCCCCCAGAACCATTGATCCTGTTGTTTTCTCCTCGGATTGTTTATCCCCCACCTATCTTATTAGATAGATATGCAGAGACAATAAGCACAAAAACAAGACAGAACAAAACAAAGCGAGAAAAGAAAACAAACAAACAAAAAAACAATGACAAAAAAAAGAAAAGCCTATAAATAGTTCCAGATCTGTCTATTGATTTTTAGGGATGTTTTCTGGTTGAGTGTGAGGGGGCACCATGCCCTGGGCCTAAAATCTTATGTCACTGTTATTTAGTGACCTTAATAAAGAAATAAAATCTAAATTTGCATGATTGATTAATGCCCTAAGAACACCCCTCTCTTCCTGGCTAGACTGCCACTCTGGTGTCCACAGCTTCCCTTTTCTTTCTTTTTCCTACAGGTGACTCTTTTAATTTTTGGAAGTCTAATTTTACATTTTAAAAATTGTTTTGTATAGTACATAATGCTCTTTAAAAGACTTAATATGTCAATGATTTCATCTCGCTTAGAACCACAATTCATGTTCATGGAAGCAACCGTCAAGAAATCAAATGACACACTACATGGGTAAATCTGCTGCACGAGGCCTCTCTACATTTTGAAATGCAAGGGCGTTACACTGAGGCCTGAGGTTCTCCTGACTCAAGCCATGGTATTTCTGATTGCCTCATATGCATATGACAGTTCGACACTGAATAAGGAAGACAGAAGAAGAATCAATACATTTGAGTTAAGGGCCTGGTGAAGAATATTGGAAGTACCATGGACTGCCAGAGAACAACTATCTGCCCTGAAGGGAGGACAGCCAGGGTGCTTCTGTGAAAACTTTATGTTGTATACTTTGGACATGTTGTCAGGAGAGTCCCATGCTTGGTCAAGTGGAGGGGCTGTGAAAAAGGAGACCTTAAGTGAGATACATTGATGCAATGATTATAACAATGGGCTCATTCCCAGGGACACTTGTGGCGATGGAGCAGGACCATGCAGTTTCATTCTGTTGTGTGTAGGGTGGCCATGGGTCAGAACCACGTTGATGGCACCGAACAACAACAACAACATGCCAGGTTGCCTATTTTGTATTGGCATGGTTTTAAAAGAGTCTACCACAATACTGGAAATGGAAGACTTACATGCTTCAAAACACACCTTTTTAAAAAAATCATTGAGCAAGTACATTGTATAGTTTCAAGATGGATTTGTGGAATTGAAAGTATACGGAAAACCTAAATAAGCTATCGCCAAGAACTAGGCAAAAACTATTTTTGAATTCCTTGTCGCTCTTTCTGGATTTGTTTTAATTTTTCCACCCACATTGGGAAATTCAGTCTGAACACATTTTTTCCTAACTACCCTTTTCCTCTACCTTGATGTCGAACTCGTCCTGCTCCTCTGAGCATGGTTTGGGAACGTTTGGCCCTGTGTCACATATTTGACCTTCAGCTTATTATCCTAGAATTTTTAAAACTCTTATCTTGATAGACAAAATAAAATTTGATTTGAAAATTGCTGCTCTTTATCTGCTTGAGATGAAAAACTTGAGCATACAAGAAAAAGAAAAAGTGACCGTTTAACTCCACGATCGGTTATATTTGGGTCTAGGGTTATTATTCATGTCACAAGCTCTGTCCTCCTGCTACAGAGAATAGGGTATATGAGCATATTTGTGGGCTTACATCGAATAGTTTATATAAAGATATTGTGTGAGTTTGGTCTGTGGAGTAACTGGAAGGTGTGGTCTCAGTCACCACCTACTTTCATTCAATAAACAGCTACAAATATGAAAACAGCGAAATGAGAAGAAAATTAAAGCCCTTTCTTAAAAGGTACTCTGCTTGTTGGAGACAAGATGGAAATGCACGATGGCCACTCGCGTAGGACATCTGTCTGTCTCGCGTACGGTAGAGCGTCCGGTAGAGTGTAGGAGCAGTGGGGAACTGGGCGCTTTCCTCAGTAGCAAGTGACAGAAACTTGCATCAAGAGGTCACAAAAGATCAGAGTCCTTTAGGGAGAAGAGGACTTCTTCAGGTGCACACCAAGGGAGAAAACATTTTAGGCATAACAAGGATTTTATGGAGACACAATGTCTTAAAACTAGTATTGAACAATAAAACAATAATTCCAGAATTAAAAAATTAAAAAATAAAATCAAGTGAGACCACAACTTTCCAGGCACGGCAAACTATGCCAGTGAAGAAATTCACTGAGTCATTTGCTGAGTAACAGTCAGGGGGTTTTAATATCTCCAAAGGAGGAGTTCATAAGTACGGTATATATTCAAAACTAGCACACTGGAGCGGGAGGACATAATGAGTTCATAGTCCCATTTGGTGAAAATGATACCACTTTTCATTTTTAAGAAAATGTTTTCATTAGGTCGAGAAAGAATCTGCGTGATGAAGCATCAGGTGGTTAGAACCACTTGTGGTCAAACGCAACAAGTTTGATATCGCCTAAGAAATTGTTGCTGGAAGGGAATCTTTGTATTTGTCCTGGCCTGAGAAATATGTTGTATGTAAGGGAATATTCACTGGGCTCCTAGCCTCTGTCTTGTGAGGTAGCATGGGATTTGTGGGTCAGAGAATATAAGCATTGCATTGATCCTTGGTGGAAATAGAGAATTCCGGGCTCTACCTCAGTACCTGCGGAATCAAATCTGTGTTTTAACAACATGCCCAGACTTTTAATACACATTAAAAAACAAACTTTACAATAAAGTTTTAGAATCATGATTCTTTATCTTTGACATGGATCCGAATCAGCTGGAGAGATAAAGTCCCAAGCTCTCTGAAGTGACAGAGTCTGGTCTTTCTACTTTCACAGTCCTCCAGGAGATTCTGGCGCTGACCATCTGTGATGGTTAGGGATGAGGTCAACTAGACACTTCTGTGCACAGGGAGGGATATGGCCCAACCTATTGATTGGTTCACAACCTGATGACACCTCCTTAGTATCATAGGCTTTTTGTATCAAAGTGAGAAAAAAGCTGTTGGTGCCCTGCCATGTTTCCACAGACCTTGGGTGCACTTGATCCTGCATCTACCAGCTTGTGATTCCTGCATCCCGCTTCTCCTTTCTGTCTCGCCAGCCAGCTGCTGTGTGCGTCTGAAGAGGGACACGGGTTGCATCAGACTTGAGTTGGACTGGGCTGCGATACTTTCTTGATATAAAGTTCCCTCTTATACATACATGGACATCACAAATTCATTTCTCTAGACAACCCAGTGCTGCAGAACTGCTGTTTTAAAATACGCTCCTCAAATCTGGCTAGACCAGAGGATGCACACTGGTACAGATAGGAACTGGAAACACAGGGAATCCAGGACAGATGAACGCTTCAGGACCAGTGGTGAGAGTGGCGATATCAGGGAGGTAGAGGGAAAATGGGGTAGAAAGGGGGAACTGATTACAAGGATCTACATATAACCTCCTCCCTGGGGAATGGACCACAGAAAAGTGGGTGAAGGGAGACGTCAGACAGTGTAAGATATGACAAAATAATAATAATTTTGACATTCTTAAGGCCTCATGAAGGAGGGGGAATGGAGAGGCGGGGAAAAAATGAGGAGCTGATACCAAGGGCCCAAATGGAATGCAAATGTTTTGAGAATGATGATGCCAACAAACATACACATGTGCTTGACACAATGGATGTATATATGGATTGTGATAAGAGTTGTGTCAGCCCCCCCTAAAATGACTTTTATTAAATTCTTAAATTTTTATTAAATTCTCCTCATTTTCGTGTTCTATAAGTTTGACATCTGCTAGAGGTATATTCTCAAAGAATCAAATCAAATGTGCTATACTCTTTTGGCTTTACCTCTTGAAATTATAGACACACCAAGATATTTAACATCTAGAATTGCTGTCACCTCTATCTAGAATATGTAGATAATTTTTCCTCCACAAGGAAGCTGTAAGAAAAAAGTTAAAAAGACATAAACAAAATTCTTAGAAAAATATCTTTGAAAACATTCCAGTGAGAATGATATTTTACTAAGAAAGTAAGTCATCCCCAATTTTTTTGATACATTGAAACAAGGCAGTCGAATAACCATTTCCTGGAACCGGGAAAGGACAGAGGTTAAAGTTATATTTAGGAACATTTTTCATGTATCAAATAAAAAGCTTCCCCTTGCAATTAAAGAAATGTAAGTTTGGTTCTCATGTTTCTTCTTTGGAAGTAAATTTGGGTGTGTCACATTTAAAGTCCATTTTAATATAACAAAATGGCAAATCTCCTTCCCACCACTACTCTTGCGGGCATCCTGGTTTCAGCCTCAGGGAGAATGAGGTCATGTGCTTTTAATAAACGCAAACGGCATCCAATAGGAAGTCATTGGGTTACTTCCTCTACAGAACACAAAACCTTATCTCTTTTAGTCATTTCATTATGAGTTGAAAAATGAAATTGTGATGGTGGACGAACAATATTCATTAATATTTAGGGAAATGAGCAATACACAGATTCTCTAATAGGTCCAACCCTTTTATTTCCTGCATGGTAAACCTTTGTGAAGGAAATATGCTTTAATAAGATAAGCAGTTTCAGTATTCTCCCTGAACAGATTGGTTACTTCTCAGCACTGCCATGGCTACCACGAGGTGAGCAAAGGTTGTTTTCTGCATGGCCCTTTGTGTGTGTCCCTCACACAGACTTCTGTGTCATTGCAATATCATGCATTATGTCATTTTTCTTATCGTACCCACAGGGGAGTCACTATGAGTCAGCATTCACTTATGGCAGTGAGATCCCATATAGGAAGTTGGAGAAGAGAATTTGTCAGAAGTCACTGAATGAAAGTTAGATGATGCCATTCCTTTGCTCAATGTACTAATGATCTACCATCTTTTTCAAATAAAATGCCCAAATTCTTAATATGCGCTCTGAGGTTCTGCATGGCCTGCTTCCTGGTTACTCTGTAATTCCCGTTCTACCACTTGCCCATTGTTGTGTAGTGCTTGTGACACAGTGGTTTTCAGTTATTTCACCTTCTTTAAAGCTTTGGCTTTTATTGCGCGGGGTCTAGAATGCTTTTAATTCAGATAGTTGCACGTTTTCTCTAACTTCTTTCAGAACTTAGAGAAACTCTCATGCTGACCCCATTTGCAATCACTAAACTCCCTTCAACCACAGATCAGTTTACATGGTGTGGGATGTTTGAAATATGCATTTATGAAAACCAGCATAAATACCCTGAAAGTGTCCATTTGATTCCCAAATTATCTTCAGTGCACGGAAAAATTCCTAGAACTTGGTAGATATTTCAACAATATATGTGACTTAAAATATCAATACACCTGAGCCTAGTTGATAAGTCATTTTTAAATGATACTCATACATATGTTAATTGACAAAATAGTTTTTAATCAATTTTCAATTATCTTGTTACATAAATTCCTTAGAAGAAAAAGATGAAAGAAAGGCTCAGTATTTTCAATCTTGTATTTATGAAAGTCTAAATTTTTTGGTTTAATTTGCTCTCCCATTTTCGTATATTATAATGAATTTGTTTTTAAAAAAAATCTCCTAACTGAAAGTAAGAGAAGCAAACATCCCAAAAACACAACATAATAATATTATCACATTTCTGCCTTTTAACCCCTGTGTTGGACAGGGTTCTCTAGAGAGACAAACCAGATTGCTAGTAGTTATATATAAATATATTTATAAAGATAGATATATATAATACAAGAAATGAACCTTTAAATTATATACAGATAGATAATACAAGAAATTAACAGTTAAACTATAAAGCAGTGAGACACTAGCAGTCCTTTAAGGCTTGAGAGCCGCCAGTTGCCAGTCCCCTTCTGTAGAGAGAGCTGGGCTATATATATCCATGCAGCAAACAGCAAGGCAGGTCCCCAACTGTCATCAACTGTCAGTCCCCAGCTCCAGAGATGAACACTCCAATTGTGTGGGCTTAAAGGAACCTCAACTTACAGTGACACAGTCCACAGGCTAGGCATCCCACAGGTAGTGCACCCCTTTAAACTGAGGCACAGAACAAGCAAGGCGAAGCTCACCGAGCCATTTATCCCTCTGCCCTTCAGTTAATCTTACTTGTGTTTATCGGCCAGGCTGGCACAATAAACTATCACAACCCCCAAAAACTTGAAATCGAAGGCACAGTTCTGATTTCAATTATGAAAAAGTATTCTGTGTCCTATGTCTTTAGGTAATACACATAGTTTGGGTTTCACTACTCAACTAGTTAATGGCTGGAACCCACTCATTGGCAATGAAAGTTGTTTATTTTGTAATGTATGTAACAATGTTAATCTTTCATACACTAAGTCACCATGAGTCAGAAATAACTCAATAACAATGAGCTTTGTTTTTTTTTGGTTTATTCTATAGCTAAAGAAGGGACCAATGAGGAAGACCTTGATTTTGATGGAATTAAGGAGTCAGATTTAAAGCCCCAGAAATTGATGGCACACCCACTAAAATGTTTTAACATGCTGATGAAGCACTGGAAGCACTCACTCAGCTATGCCAGGAAATTTTTAATCTATGCCACCTATTTGACCAACTTACTAGAAGACATCCATATTTGTACCCATTCCAATGAAAGGTGACCCAACATATACTCAAATTATAAATATCACATGTGAGTTAATGTTTATTGTGCCAGCCTGGCTGATAAATACATGTTGGGTTAATTAAAGGGTGGAGAGATAAATGGCTTGGTGAGCCTTGCCTTTCTAGTTCTCGGGTGCAGCTGCCTTCGCCATTTCCCTGCTTTAGCTTGCAAGACTCACTTCCTGCAAGACATCCCCAAAAGCCACATGGACCTACCCCAATGGAGCCCTAGGTGCTGCAGCAGCCATGTGGAGATCCCTGCCAGCGCGGAGATGCTTACACATTCACTTTTCTCCTGCAGTTGGTATCACTGCGTGTGTTGTGAGATGGAGGAGGACTTTGTGGATTGGTGCTGGACATATGGGCTAATGTTGGACTTGTGGAATTGGGTAGCACTTGGTCGGGATGTTTTCTTGAGCTGCATTTACCCTGTATATAAAATTCTCTCTTATACATGAGTTTCTGTGGATTTGTTTCTCTAATGGACCCAGACTAGCACAACATGCAAGTAACATTTTGCTGAAGATCATCCAACAATGGTTGCAACCATTGACAGGGAACTGTTCGAGGTTCAAGCTGGTTCAGGAGAACATGGATGAAGGGATATCACTGCCAATGTCAGATGGATCTTGACAAAGTAAATAATATGAGAAATGTGTTCTGTGGACTATGCCAAGGCATTCAACTGTGTGGATTATAACAAACTAGATAACGTTGAGAAGAATGGAAATGCCAGACCCTTTTATTGTCTTCTTTGGAACTTGTACAAGGATCAAGAAGCAGTTGTGCATTACTTTTCTTCCAAAAGGGCACGAATATGGCTCTCTTCCAATTGAGTGACCAAGCAACTGTCTTCCAAATTTCTTGGCAGGGCTTCCAGCGCTACATCAATTTGTTGAGAGATTTTTAAACTAATGTCTCAGGACTGCTTGACTTCTTCCTTCAACACCATCAGTTCTTGATCATATGGTAACTCTTAAAATGCTGGCATATTGATCAATTCATTTTGCGTACAGAAATTATTTCTTCCATATTCTTTTGAAACTTCCTGCATCATTCAATATGCCCCTAGGATTGTTTAATATTACAAATTGAGGGTGAGTTTTCTACTATAATTATTTCAGTGTAATACATGCTAAACATATTCTATCCCTTTGAGTTTCTAACTGTCTGTATATTTCATTGTAATGTTTTACTTTGGATTATTGAGTTGCCTTTTGATATTTTCTGTTCAGCTATTGTACGTCCTTAATCTTTCAAATCACATTACCTACTCTATATCTTACAGCAAATTTTAATTTTTTATGATATCCACTTTGATATTTTCCTTGTTTCTTTTCTTTTTAATGACCTTTGCTTTCTATATGTCTGTAGACTTGATCACATCTTACAATTCATTGGATTTTGGTAGCTAGTATTCAATGTGCCAAATATATTCTTCAATTAGTTTTTATATTCAGGTAGAATATGCTCAAGGTCAAATACTAAAAAAATCAAAAAGAATATAACAGCTTCAAGAGGGGGAGCCCCATTGGCACACCACCCCTGAGATATACTCTAATATGAACAAACACAAACTAAACAAAACAATACACACCAAAGATACAGAAAAATTTGGAAACAAGATCAGGTTCAGCCTGCATCATAGGAGTTTCTACTGAAAAACTACTTGAAAATTTTACTGTTCAAGTCAGATTTGTGCCTTTGTTCTTCGATATTCATCTCTCCTAAGCTTCTGCTCAGTGACCACACCCCTCCCATCCCTCAATTTTAGACAGGGGGCTTCTCCAGAGGCTTATTTCCCATGGAGTTCCACAGACGACTCTTGGGCTCCCACTGGCATCCATCGTCTTCTGCATACCGGATTCTCAACATTTGTCCTATGATATCAATCCCTTCTTCAATTTTGGATTGTATGGATTCCAGTCCTTAGGTGACTGAGGATTGTATGCTTCTTCCATGTGGACTTAGTTGACATTTCACTTCAATGGCTGCTTGTTTAGAGACAGGCCTTTAAAAGCCCAGACATTAATTTATCTGATAGTGAGGCACCATCTAAATTCGTTGCCACATTTTGCTATAGCACCTGTGTCATCTGTGTTCCATCCCGAGTGCAAGTATTGAGCAGGACCAAGATGAAAAAAATAATTTTTCTTAATTGGACCTAGGATTTACTGTGAGCCCCAAATTCATTCCTGGACCTATGTTTTATTTTTTCTCTTTTAATTTGATGTAGCTTGGGAGTTCATGTATATGAAGGGGACTCCCACTCCACCCAAACCAGATTTTTGTTCAAAGCGATGTATCCAACCTAATTTTTGTTATTTCTTTTCTTTTGCTATTAAAATGATTATTCTGTTGACCGTCCAACTTCCGAAGGTTTTGTGCTAGAATATCAGCCATAAGTATCTCTTCTTCCTTCATATATGCATTATCGCTATCAGATATACTCTTATAACAGCATTTGCTGGATCCCATTGGTGTTGGTATGTTGTATTCTCATTCTCTTTAGGTTCTAGAAACTTCCTGATTGTGTTTCTAATTTGGGCCAGTACCTTTTGAAGACATTGTTCAAGTATTTGCCCTTGTTTGGGGGATCTTTCTTTTGTTGATTTCCAGCTTTATGGCATAGTGATCACAGAAGGAAGTCTGTTTGAATTTACTCAAGCTTGACTTGTGTCCCAGCATGTGGTCTATTTTCAAGTACATGCCATGTGCTCTTGAAAAGAATGTGAAAGAATGTGATTTTTTTGCAGTTGGGTGGAGAGCTCTGAATATGTTTATCAAGTCAGAGAGATTCAATTGTTGAGTTAGTTCTGTAGCCTCCTTGTGGAGCTTCATTCCCCCTGATGTGTCTCTCTAAGAGAGCAGTGTGTTGAAGTCTCTTACTATGATTGTTGAACCTCTGTTTTCCCTTTTCATCTTCTGAAGGGTTTGGTCTGTCATTGGGCATGCATTTATTTATTATGCTTACTGGTTCTTTATCTACTGACCCCTTAAAAATTATAGAGTGCCCATTCTTATCTCTTGTTATATCCTGCATCTTGAGATTGATTTTGACAGACTGGCATTGCAACTCCTCCTTTTTAAAACAAATTGACACTCGCTTTATATACTTTCCACCAGCCTTTAATCCTTGACTTACTTTTTCTGCTAGGTTGAGAGATGTCTCTTGAAGACAACAGATTGATGGGCTCTGCTTCCTAATCCAATCTTCTAGCCTTTTTCTTTGAATGGATGAGTTCAACTCTTTGACATTCAGAGTTATCATATGCATCTGTGGATTCTGTGCTGTCATCTCTCATCTTTGTATTAGAAATTTTCCTACCAGCTCCTTAGCAGGTATTGTTTATGTGGAGGGGGGACTCAGTCTTGCCTTCTTTTCACTATTGAGTCAATGATATCTTGGGCATTGCTTTCATTGCATTGACTTCTGGATAGTGTTATGTCAAGTGGTGTTCTCATGTTTTGTGAATGATGGTCTTTTGTCCAACGTGAGTTGGAATGAATTTTTTGTAGTGCTAGGTTTTTTTAATAAAACATATTCTCTAAATTTTTTCCTTGTCTAGGAAAACTCTTACCTCTCCTTCTATGTTGATGGATAGTTTGGTGGGATAGAGGATTCTTGGGTTACCATTATTCTCTTTCAAATTTCAGAAGATGCTACTCCACTCTTCCTTTTCTTCATGGTATCTGCTGAAAAGTCTGTGCATATTCTTACCTGAGTACTCTTATAGGTGACTGTATCCCCCTTTTCTTAGCCCTCCGCCCCGGTTGCTCTGATGATTTTCTCATCCTCAAAGTTGGATAATTTTGACAAGTATATGGCTTGGTGTATTCTTCTTTGGGTTCAGTCTCATTGGCGTCTTCTTGGCTTCCTGAATAATTTTGATTTTCATTTATTAAGTTGGGTAAGTTTTCTTCTAGGTATTCTGTTGCTGTTCTGGCTGTTGATTTCTTCATTTTGTTTTGTCCTGGTGTTCCAATTATCTGAATATGGTTAGTAAGGTCTTTTACTGTTTTATTTTGGTTTTGATTCTGCTGTATTTTCTCTTAACTTGTATATTTCCCTTTGATATGTGGAATCTATGCATTCTATTTTCCCATCCTTTTTCTGTATTGATTCCCTCATATCCCCCATAAGCACATTCTGAAGATATATTTCTGTGGAGGGTCAAAGCCTGCTTGTTTCATGTTCATTTCTGGATTTAGGGCCTCCTCCGCTTGTACTTTTTTTCTCTTGCTTTCTTGTAGTGGTTGCTAATATGGGTTGTTGTCTGTGTGTCCCTTTTGGTGGAGATCTATGCCATTTTCCTGGAAGACCAAGATCCTTGTGTTTTCTGTCTAGGAGGGCAATAAGAATGCTTCTAGGGATTTTCTTGAGCCCACTGCACCATGGGATTGTGCTGTGCCTCTATCTCACTGAGTGTTCGCTCTATCCATAGCAAAATAATCCAGGATTATCTATTTGGAGGGCAGCTCAGCTGGCCCTCTCAGGCAGCGTGGGCAAGGTGGTTTCAGACAGCAGGTGTGGCACTGGGAAGGCTGATCATTTTGGACGCACAAGGCACGGGCCCCAGAATGTGTGCTGTTCAGGGTGCAAGGGTGAGGAAGCTGCATTTCATTGGAGCACCATTGAGAGGGACCCATGCAACGCTGGGCTGCTGGTGTGATGGTGGGAGGGACATACCTAGTGCTGGCGTGCTGGTTGGAAGAACCTGAATGGGATGCTGGTCGCTGGGAGCAAGTACAGCAGGTGGGACCATGGGCCATGGAGCAGTCGGAGTGTGGGGGCAGAGGGCTGGGCCACAAAGCAGTGGAAGCGGCAAGGGTGAGGGGTCAGCACCATGAGCCGTGCACAGGCCTGGGCAAGTGATGTTTGAAGATTTGGCCAGGGAAAGAGGGTGGGGGCTGGGTCAACCCCATGGGGGAGGTCTCCTCATGCAGTAGTGTAGACCCCTGGGATGCCCTAAGGACCACCTGCATGTCACGGACTCCCTACTCAGCCTCCCATCCCCAAACCAGCAATCACCTGTGGAGCTGCCGAGGCAGTTCCTCTACTTCAAGGCCACCTTTCCTCGATTCTCCTGTCTTGATTTTTTAGTTCACTTGATGAGCCTTTTTTGGGTGAGGTGATGATGGTGTCTTCTACTGGCTTGATTGACATATGGTTTCCACATTGTAGGAAGAGAATGTCTCATCACCAATAATGACCTTGGGGTGGGGGAGGGGAGTCTGGGTCATTTCAGAGCTGTTCTTTCAAAGCACATCATGTTTCCACTCAAAGTTCTTTTTCCTAGTCAGGCAAGATCCGAGACACAATTCTGAAGCAACCCTTCCCATTCCCAAATCTCCCCTTAATTTGTTGCACCGAACTCTAAGCAATCGCGGAACACTCCCTCTTCAGTGGTCCATTGTTGACCTTCAAGCACAAATACACAGATTTTGTCCACATTTTCATTCAATGGGGAAGTTCATGGACATCCAGAAAGGTGTTTGTCACCAATCGATATTTCTTCTTTTTTGAAACAAGAAAACCACTCATACACTTGAATTTTTCCCATAGTGCTATCCTTGGAAGTTGTAATCCAACATCACAGTAATTCCTGCGGCATTTTTCTTAAGCAGAAAACAAAAATTTCACAGCTAAACACTGTTCTCTTAAATTGGCAATCACAAAAAAGAGGTTCAAGTGAAACTGCTTTTATGAAAAAAATTCACTGTGACCAGAGAGAACCTGCCAAGGGGATTCCACTAGGTGACTTAAGTCAGAGTGAGTTGTTCAATGCATGCCTAGTGGGAAAAATGCAGACTATGAAAGCCCTGCCCAATGGAGCTTCATTGATTTTGGGATATACCCCCTTGTGTGTCCTTATTCCAGAGTTCAGTCATGTCAAACAGAATTTTACAATTGCTTCCACAATCAGTCTTCAAACATACATTTCCTTCCTTGAACCCTTGACATAATCTCCCTTTTATCTCCCCCACTCCCCAATGTTCCCCTCCACACCCCATATCCCACCTCCCTCTGAAGCCCTTGTTCTATTTGCTTGCCCTATAGGCTTAACGTCCCTGGATTTATTTTTACCAAAAACCAGAAAACAAATAACACAACTTTAAGAGGGTCACCCCATTGGCAAGGCACCTGGGAGGTACTGCCTAATGTGAACAAGCATATGCAAAATACACCAGAATGTTCATCACAAGATTGTTGGAATAATATGTATGTTAATACCGTGTATAGCGCATTGATATAGCAAGACCTTATTTGTCTGCCAACCAACAGGACACCACTCTTGGTACAGCTGTCTTATGCTTCCTTGGGCACTATGTCTTTTCTGACTTAATTCCTCAGGTTATAGTGTCTCTGAGATATAGTCTAGTTCACCAGTGGTTTTCCCACATGAGGTCTCACCAATGTAGCCTCTGGAACATTTTGTGCACAAGATCCAAGATTTAGTGTCCCAGTGTTCCACAGCACCTGGCTTGGGTTTCTGGGATACTCCAGCTATCCTAGTTGCCCACCCACTGCACACCAGTAAAGACATTCCCCACCTAATGCCCACAAAAGCATCCTCAGTCACTCTTCTCCCCTCCCAACAGACATGCAGCTATGTTCCACCTAATGTGACTGTTCCTTCTTCCCTCTCCTGTGCTGCTCCTCCTGACCATTTGATCCCAGCTATCGTGAGGTACTCTCCAGTCAAGTGACCTAAACTATACTTGAGGGATGGTGTGTGGCTCATTGACACCGGTCTGTCTCTTTAACAGGGTGACTGGTCTCCAGCCAGAAGACAGGATGCCCTACAAACTTGAGCCTATTCTGTTGAATATTCTTATTGCAGTGGACTTATACAATATTTGTCATTTTGTGCTTGACTAACTTCACTCAGCATGTCTTCCAGATCCCTCCACGTCTTTAGTGTTTCATGGTTTCATTGCTGTTTTTTAGGGATGCATAGTATTCCATTGTGTATATATTCCATAGTATACAAGGGTTATTTCATTCACTCATCTATTGATGGTATATTAACCTGTTTCCAGTTCCTTGCTATTGTGAATTGTGTTGTGATGAACATCGGGGGCAAATGTCTGTCTGTGATCTGGTTCTTATTTCTCTTGGTGATGTACCTAGTAATGATATTGCTGAATCACATCATAGTTTAATTGGCTCTGTTTTAGATATCACCATATGACCTTCCACAGCGGCTGTACGTATTCACAAATACAGCAGCAGTGGATAGTAGTTCTTATCTCACCACATCCTCTCAGTGTGTTAATACTTGGCTATAAATTATGGGAATTAGGTGGTATCTCATGGTTGTTTTGACTTGCATTTCTAAGATGGCTAGTGATCTGGAGCATTTCCTCATTATTTATTAGCCAGTAGAATGTCATCTTACGGGTCTGTCTGTTCTGGTCCTTTGCCCACCTTCTCAGAGAGGTTTTTTGTTTTTTTTCTTATTGTAGGCTTGTAAAATTCTGTAGATTTTAGTTATTATTCCTGTGTCTGTTGTGGTGTTACTAAATGTCTTTTCCCTGTTGTGGGCACTCCTTTTACTCTTTTAATGACGTCTTTCAATGTGCACATATGTTTTATTTTTAATAGGTCCCACTCATCTATTTTATCTTCCATGGAATGTGCTTTCTTTGTTATTTCTGATAGTCCATGTATTCCCTTCAGTGGGATTCCTAGCATTTTCACCACTTTTCTCATTGATTTTCCTGATAGCTTTGGGTTTTAAATTTAGGTCTTTGATCCACGTTGAGTTTGATTTTGTTTATGGAGGGAGAGATGGTAATTGTTTAGTTCTTCTGCATGTGGGTATCCAGATTTTCCAACACCATTTGTTGAAGAGGGCATCTGCTTCCCATTTAATGTTTTTGGGGACTTTGTCAAAAATCAGTTGTCTGCAGATGCTTTTATTTCTTCCCTGCTCTACAACAGTTCCAGGCTGTTTTGACAACTGTGGCTGTTCGGGCAGGTAGTGCAACATCACCGACTTTGCCCTTCTTTTGATGAGTGTTTTGCCTAATTTTGGCTTCTTCCCTTTCCATATGCCGTTGGTAATCAGTTTTTGCATTTTTTTGAAGAATGATGCTGGAATTTGAGTTGTGATTGCATTGAATTTGTAGATGGTTTTAGGTAGTATAGACATTTTCACAATATCGAGTCTTCTGCTCCATGAACAAGGAATATGTTTCCATTGGTGTAGATCCCTTTTGGTATCCTTTAGTAATGTCTGTACTTTTCTTTATATGAGGTTTTTTTTTGGGGGGGGTTAGGTTTAGTCCTAGGTATCCCAGCTTTTGGATAGCTGTTGTGAATGGTACTGATTCCATGATATCTTTTGTGTATTTCCATTACTGGTATATAGGAATCCAATTGGTTTCTGCTTGTCAATATTGTATCCTACTAAATTCTACTAAACTTCTCTATTGTTTCCAGCAATCTTGTAAGGATACTCACTATATGAAATCATATTGTCTGCAAATAGCAAAAGTTGCTATTTTGCCTTTGTCTTATGGTACTGGCTAGGACTTCCGGCACAATGTTGAATAGAAATGGATGTTGGATGCTATCAAATGCTTTTCTGCATCAATTGCTATGATCATATGGTTCATATCATTTTCTTGTTATGTGCTGGTGAGGTAGTTAGTTTATTGTGCTGCTGGTGTTGTCTACTGTTGTGCCACACTTTGGTTGCTCTGAAGTTGGTGTGTGGTCTTCTGGGATATGTAGGGGGTGAGTTGGCTCTTTAGGTTAAGGGAGGATCAGATATGTGCTGTGAGATATATTGTGTGTAGAAGATGAAGAAGTTGTGTGATTAGGAGGATTAGGGTACAGGTGCTTGGGCATAGGTTGAAGTGGAAGTATTAATCCTAAGAACCATTCTCATAAAGTATAATTTTTAATGAGTTGGAGAAATGGTTTTGGGAGATGTGATTTTACTTGGTCGTCAAAGGAGAGTGTGTCTTACTGAGGTGTAGGGAGCAGGTTCTAGAGGATAGGGTTGGGGTAAGTGAAGGGGATATTGAATCTCCCAGAGTGATCTTATTGACTCTGTGTATCATGTAGGGAGATTGCAGTTCTTTCCTTGATGCACTTAACAATGGGCTCCCGAACACCTCAGAACTACCCACTCCTCGCATGTGGTCCTAGGGCCGGAATAGGCTATTAGAGTGGATTTCCCAGGGAAGAGGTGCTTCAGAGCAGAAGGTGATCTGGTTAAGGACTGTGGGCCACCGCCTTCCACAGGGCACCTATTGTCACTGTGCCACTGCTGCTGGATCCCTTTGACCATGGCCATGTCTATCTATCTGCCAAGCCAGTGGAACCCCTACAACCAGGGGAGGGATCTGGGCCTCGGCAAGGGAATATCCCCAATGGAAATTTACTCTGCGATCTGCTGTGGGTTCCAGTCTCTCCCCTCTGGTCTCTGTGTTAACTCACATCCTGCATTTCCCACCCTAGGCTTATACTCAAGTCAATCAGTTTTTCTGGTTTGCCAGGTAATAGTTAGGTACCTAGGCTTATACTTGGGTCGGCTTATATTCGAGTATGTACAGTACTTACTGATGAATAAACCAAAATCTCCACAAGTGAATCAACAGAAAAGATCATGATAAATTGAGACAAGACTGAAGTTGTTAAGTAGTTATTTGATGTGCTGCTAACCCTGAGGTTAGCAGTTTGAATCCACCAGCTGCTCCTCAGGAGAACGATGAGGCTTTCCACTGCTTTAATGAGTTATAGTTTGGAAACTCACAGGAGCAGTTATACTCTGCCCCATAAGGTCCTTGGAAGTCAGACAATGAGTTTTCTGAGTGACAGGTTTCTGTGGCGCTTCTGTGGTAAGAGAGCGGCACTGGTGGTGTCGTAGGTAAACCACGTACTTGCTAACAGAAAAGTTGGTGGTTCAATCTCACTGGCCACTTACAGATGTGGCAGTTTGCTGTTGTAAATAGGAGTCTTAGAAACTACATGAGGCCATTTCACTCCAACCTGTAGGGCTTCTATGAATCTGAATAATCTCCATAACAACAGGCTTGGTTTTGACTTGGTGGGGTAAAGGATCTAATTTTACCTCAACTGAGGTGATCTTTGTCTTTGCTCCAGATAAACAATTGAGGGACCCTGGTTGTGGACTTCCAAGCTCTAGCTGAAAATTTCTCCAGGTGAGTTAGAGCTGGTCAGATCAGAAAAGACATGTGCAAGGTTTGTATCAATTAAATCCAGATGGTGGTAATACTTTCTTTTAGAAGAAGTAATACCAGACCAGTCCCAATGAGTTGGAAATTAAAGATGTCCCATATGTCCAACTCTTCCAAAATGCTCTTCTGCTTCTTCCCCCCACCCCCATTGCTCTCTTTGAGTATATTCCATCACTTTCCTGTGTTCTGTGATTTGCTTCAGCATATTAATCATAGACTAGCTCTTGAAATGGTTGAATGTCCATCAGTTAATTTAGGTTCATTGACTCACTATTCTTTTAATTTTCTTTTGATGCTTCATGCATTTCTCAACATTTTATTCATTTCATTTTCAATATTGCAACTCAAAGTTTGAATATTTTCTTTAGTTTAAGACATGCTGAATAAGTTATTCCTTTTTGAGCTTTGTGCTTGTACCCAACTATACTCAGTTGTTTTGCTGAGGACTGGATCGTGTACTGGCAGGGAGGTGGGAAACATTTTTCCATTTTCTTACTCATAGTGCTTTAATTTTTTTCAATCATCAAAAACTATTGCTTAGAAAATACTGGCATATAGTTTGTTGACACTTATAGAATAATCAATAGCAGGTTCCAGTTATTTAAGTATTAATATAATTTTACCTACCCACCAACCTCCCATCCCGTTCAAAATCTACTTTCCCTGACTCCTACTGTTTTCATTTATTTAATTTAAAATTGTTTGATTATTTATTTGCTAGAATAGGAGTTTGTAATTTACTAATTACTGATGCTATTAATAATTAAAATTAATAATTTTAATTTGTATATTTCCCCTTTTGGTCCTTAACAAAATTTCTAGTAAAAAGTGTTTGTAACCTGTAAAAGCAAAATAAAAAATTCTTTAAAACAACACTTCAAGTACAATGAAACCTGAGAGGGCAAAAGTAAGGCAGCGAATGCTTTGTCTGACTTTCTAGGTGTGCTAACTTTTCTGCCTTTGATAGGATGCTGTCTTACTACCTTTTCATTACTCATTCTAGTGAAAAATATTTCAATTTTGCCTTTCTGAACATTTCTTTCTTACAGTGGCCTGGCTTTTACAAGTTGTACTTTGTAGGTCAAGGTACCATAGAAGAATGCAGTAGTAAGTCGGGTGAAATCAGGTTGTGCGTGAGCATAGCCTGATTGGCTGCAGGAATTTAAGGACAGAAAGATTACCGAGAATGTTCCAGATTGACTTCAGAGGCACACCCCCACTCATCCTTGAGAAATAAATGGACTTCTTTGCTTTCAGGTGTGAGAGCACTTAGGCTACACTAAATAATCTAGAAGAGTAATGCTTCTGCTTCGATACCAAATTATTCTACTGGCAAATGGTAAAAAGCATTAGGTAAAGAGGAGAAACCAGTCACTTATCTATTCAATGTACTTATGTAAAATGGCTCCTTTTACACACCCTGAAGTAAAGACATAGCTGGATCAATTTATTAAGCTCTGGGTCTATTTCTCCAGAGCACAACCACACAATTAGAACCTGACATTAAGGTGATTTATTGGTAAGTTCATTTCTGCTGCGCTTTTCCTTTAATTAGTGGAGCATAATTTATGATATGAGGAGCGGAGAAGCTTTTGTTGTGTGATACAAGTCTGGTCCTGTAAGGAGCTGTGCTTTGCATCAGGAAAAAATTGGTGGCCAATTGGCTATGTGGTTGCAGGGTTCTGAAAACAGGAACACAATCGACTCCCCAAACATTACAGACTAAGTAAACAATTCCGTTGTTTATAATTATTTACGAACCGGCTAACCTCAGCTGTACTATTTGGAAATGCTTTCTGCGTCAATTTGAAGCACATCTTGTAATGGATTAAGGAAGTATGTCTGATATAAACCAGAAGCTATTTTATAGAGTCATCTCTGCCCTGAGTTTACCTTGTTTCTTAAATGTTGGTGATGCGGTGGGTTATAGGATGGGCTGCTAACTGCAAGGTCAGCAGGTTGAAACCATGGACCCAGTGTGGAATAAGAAAGGAGGCTTTTAGTCCTGTAAAGCGTAAAAGTCCCGGAAACCTACAGAGGTGTCTGTCGAGTCTCCGAAACCTACAGAGATAGAGCCTATCGTGCCCTATAGGGTAGCTCTGAACCAGAGTTGACGTAATGACATGAGTTATATATGTACACACACACACACGTTATATATATCACATATAATACAGCATTGTAGTCTATAAGTTAATAAGCATATAGATGACAAAAAGATAAGATGGAGATGCAGAAAAGCAAATGCATCTTTAGTCATATGGACATATCCATTGATTATGGATACTTAATTTTATTTAATGAACCAATATAGCACTTATCTTTGCACTCATCAACACAGTTTTTCAAAACATAAATACATATACATATTTGTTGTAAATAAATACTCACCCATTCTGAGGGTGATAAAGTCTATTGACCTACTGTTTTGAATTATCCCTTAACATAGCTCTAAGAACTTGAATGATTGGCTATACAGTGTTTTATTATATTCAAAACTATAACTTATAAATTGCAATATGAAATTATTAGAAATGAACTTATTCAACAAAATATGAAATAATTAGAAATAAGCTTAACTAGAGAAAAGACTTATACAACAAAAATTACAGAACATTACTATAGGAAGCCAAGAGCGAGAGCTACATAAATGGAAAAATAGTCCATTCATAGATCAGAAGGCTAAGTATTGTGAAAATGTCAACATATTCAAATCAATCTATAGATATAATGCAATTCCAAACCAAATTCCAACTCTATTTTGTAAAGAAATGGAAAAAATAATTAGTAATTTCTTTTGGAGAGGGAAAAGATGCAGGATAAGCAAAGAAGCTCTTAAGAAAAGTAAGAGACCAATCACCCTGTGATCTCAAAACCTGCTACACAGCCAGAGTAGATGACCCGGTGCTGGTACAATTATAGATGCATGTTGTTAGGTGCTGTGGAGTCAGTGCTGAAGTCAAGTGACATGGTGCACTCAAGTAAAACACTACCTGGTCTGATCGAACACCACCCACACAGATGCTAATATGTCAGAGCCATGTCACAGTCACTGTGTCCATGTCTATATGCTGCTCCTCGACCTACCAAGCATGCTGTCCTTCTCCAGGAACTAGTTTCTCCTGAGAGCATGATGTCCAAAGTACATGAGATGATGATACCCAGAGGAAGATAGATGAATAGACCAATGAAAAAGCAATGAAATCCCCAAGGCATACCAAAAATAGATTTGGGACCAGAGTGTGGCACCCCATCAGCCTCAACCTGAAAACACTCCTAGAGACCAACAAACAGACATGAAACTATTTATAAGCTTTTCTTTTTTCATCTTTGATTTTGTTGCTGCTGCTCTGTTTGTTGTTGTTTTCTTTTGTTGTTTTGCTCTGTCTTGATTTTGTGCTTATTATTGTCTCTGCATGTCTATCTAGATAAGATAGGAAGGATAAACAATCCAGAGGAGAAAACAACTGGGCCAATACTGCAGGGGGGTGGGGTGGGAAAAAGAAGGACGGTGTCAATCAACCCAGGAAAAGGGAACAACATGTAATCTGAAATCGATGGCGAGGAGGGCATAGGATGCGTAGTGGGGCTTGATCAAGGGCAATGTATCCGAGAGGAATTTCTGCAACCCAAATGAAGATAGAACATAATAGTTGGACAAGAGGAAAATGAAAGGAAAAAGAGGAAGAACTAGGAGGCAAAAACCACTTATAGAGGTCTAAATACAGACAAGCACATATGGAAATATGTTTATATGTAATAATAGGTAAATAGGTCTGTGTGCATATATTTATATGTTAAGTATTAAGGTAGCAGTTGGACATTGGGCCTCTACTCAAGTACTCTCTGAACACAAGAACACTTTGTTCTAATAACTTGGCATTCCATGATGTTCACCTTCGCAACACAATCACCGAACACAAAAATGGATGCCTAAGCAGATATGGTGAAGAAAGCTGATGGTGCCAGGCGATCAAAAGATATAGTGTCTGGGTCTTAAAGGCTTGAAGATAAACAAGCAGACATCTAGCTGAGAAGCAACAAAGCCCACATGGATGAAGCGCATCAGCCTGTATGATCATGAAGTTCAATAGGATCAGGTATCAGGCATCAAAGACCCAGAGCAAAAAAAATCATAATGTGAATGAGGGGGAGTCAGATTGGAGACCCAAAGCCCATCTGTAAACAATTGGACATCCCCTTACAGAAGGGTCACAAGGAAGAGATGAGCAAGTCAGGGTGTAGCATGGCACTGATGAAACACACAGTTTTCCTCTAGTTCTTTAATGCTCCCTCCCCCAAGCTATCATGACCCCAATTTTACCTTACAAATCTGGCTAGACCAGAGAATGTACACTGGTACAGTTAAGAGCTGAAAATGCAGGGAATCCAGGACTATGAACCCATCAGGACCAATAAGGAGAGTAACAATACCAGGAAGGGAAGGAGAAGGTGGGCGGAGAAAAGGGGAACCTATCACAATGATCTACATATAACCCCTCCCTGTGGGATGGACAACAGAAAAGTGGGTGAAGGGAGACATCAATCAGTGTAAGACATGAAAAAACATTTTAAAAATAATTTATCAAAGGTTCATGAAGGAGGGAGGTGGAAGAGGGGGTAAATGAGATGATACCCAGTATTCAAGTAGAAATAAAATGTTTTGAAAATGATGATAGCAACATATGTACAAATAGGCCTGACATAATGGTTGTGTGTATAGATTGTGATAAGAGCTGTGCGAGCCCCCAATAAAATGATTTAATAAAAGAAAAAGCACAGCCCAGAAATAAACTCAGCCACTTACAGCAACTGTTCTTTGACAAAGGCTCAAAACACTTCAAACGCAGATACGCTCTTGGACAAACGGTGCTGCAAAATTGGAGCTTCACCTGAAGAAGATTGAAACAGGAACCATACATCACCCCGCGTACAAAACAGCAACCCAAAATGGATCAAAGAACTATAAATATCATCAATGAGAAAACAAGGACTAACTTAAAGGCCCTTTTGCAGGTCATAGGCATGCTATCAAACATAGCAAAGGATAAACACAGTCAGAAAAAAGAGGTGACTGAGACTTACTAAAAAGAAGACACTTATGAATATCAAAAGCCTTCTTCCATGATTCTTTCAGGAAGGTGAGTATCATACAATGTAACATTTTAGTAGAGACCCAAAATATATCTGTTTCCTTATTGTATTTACATATATGTACATGTATAGGCAAATACATCCATATAAAATTATATATACATACTTATGTATCTATATTTATGCATATATATATATAACTTTTACTTTCCTTTTTTATATTTTCTTTCCTCCTGTCCCACTATTATGCTTACCCATCATTCGCCTCTCAGTAATTCCTCTCAGACATTTTCCCAACACGATTGCTGAAGACAAAATGGGTGCATAGCCAAATGTGGTGAAGAAAGCTGATGGTGCCTGGCTATTAAAAGATATAGCATCTGCAGTCTTAGAGGATTGAAGTTAAACAAGTGGCCATCTAGCAGGGAAGCCACAAAGCCTACACGGAAGAAGCACACCAGCCTGTGTGATCACAGGTGTCAAAGGGAAGAGGTATCAGAACTCCAAAACAAGCAACCAAATTGGTGTGGAGGGGTGTGGATTTACTGGAGACCAAAAATCCACTTTGAAGATAATTGGACAGTCCCTCTCAGAAGGGCTTCCCAGAAGGGATGAGAAATCCAGGGTGTGGTAGAGCACTGATGAAACACATAACTCTCCTCTGGCTCTTTAATATTTTCTCCCCTTACTATTAAGGCTTATGTTTTGCTTCATTGACATTGGTAGACTTGTGTATGTTCATTTGTACAATTAAGATCGTTCGATGCAGGAATGCCAGGATGGATGACCTTTCAGAAACACCAAAGGGAGTAATGATTCTCCAAGGATATGGAAAGAGAGAGGGAAAAGGACGTGGGGGAGGAGGTGATGGCAACAATGACTGTGTAACCCCACTGAGGGGAGTGAATGACAGAATTTTAGGTCAATGGATCAATTGGATGGGGTATGCTATGGCTATAATATATATGTGTGTGTATATACATATATGTATATATCTATATATATAGAGAGAGGAATATAAGAATACCAATGTATAAAGTACATGAAGAGACAGTTCACCAAGGATGACATTCTAATGACCAACAAACCTATGAAGAAATGTTCATTATCCCTAGCCATCCAGGAGAGGCAAATCAAAGCAATGACGAGAAACCACCGAACACTGACACTGACAGCCTGTTTACAAAAGAAACAAAACAAAACAAAAATAACCTTCTGAAGAGACTGTGGAGAGATTGGAACACTCATGAATTGATGGTGGGATTGTAAATATGTACAACTACTGTACAAAGTGATATGATTCTACGGCAAACAACTGAAAATAGAAATTACATATGATTCTGTCATCCCTCTGCTGGGAATATATCCTCAACATTAAGATTCATAACACAAACAGTCCTATGCACACCCATGTTCATTGCAGCACTATACTTGGGAGATATCCAATGGAAAGAGGGCACAGGAGGGAAGACCAAGCAATGGGCTATGGGTTTTTTTTGATAGGTATAACTTGGGTGACATGGAGGAGACGTGTCCATAGGAGAGAACAGAGAATCCCCGGAATAGGGGAAGGGCAAACTCTTGGGGGTTTGACTAGTAGTTTAAACTATTGAATCCATGCTCATGATCCGGAATGTAAACCTCCATCTAGTTAACAATAAAATTTGTTTTAAAATGTACTTGAAAATGCAATTTGTTATTTGTAAAAATAAATAAATATTAATTACATATATAATTGATATGATATATAAAGAAATGTTAAGATGTGCTTTTTGATGATGTTAAGATGTTTAAATGTTAAGATGTTTTGTGATATGCATGCTCATATATAAATATAAATTATTTTAAAATAACAATATTTAATATTTACAAGACAGCATAGTAGGAAGAGATTTTGTATTTTTGGAGTATAAATCTATATTGAAGTAAACTTTTTTCTATATAAGTGTTACATAAGGGGCACATATTCTCTTTTATAGAAAAATTATAACTATTATTATGCCAGGTTTCATGTTTCTTTCTTTAAAATAGTGGCTAATTTTTCATCAGTTACAAAGAGTCAGCTCTTAAATAATCTATACAAAATGTACTAAGAACAAAGTTGATGATTTTCTCTTTAGCGTATTCTAGACTGCATTTGTATTTACTCAGTAATCTCTCAAATGATAAGATTTCCTGGCTCTGTGACCTGTAGCATGTGGCATAAATGTACTGAATGTACTAAGAATCTTAAGGTGTTCAATTTTGCCACGAACAGTGTAGTATTTCTCACCATGGGGCCTCAATTTTGAAATTTGTAAATTGAAAGTAATTAGCTTTGCAATTTGCCTAATGGGGTTATTGTGAGAACCCAAGTAAGCAAGCAGTGTGAAGACTGTGATGTGTTATATAAAGACAGGCCGTCCTCAGCATTGCCTCTGGAAGCCAGCTGGTTGTCCCCATAAACACATCTACCCAGTGCCTGAAAGCGGATATGTCCATTTTCCCCGGATGTATATTATTTTTCCTGAATTTCTTTCTTCCCTCTATGGTGATATCAATCCATCCAGCTCTAATGCCAGACACTTGCACTTCCAACTTTCTAATTTCACGCTTCCCTCATCGTCTGCATGACAACATTATCCAGCCATTTGCCTGCATATTGCTGGTATCTTTGCATATCATATATTTTTCTCCACCACTTTTAGCCTCACCACTCTCCCCTAGAGCATTCTCTCAAACGAGTCGTCTCTGAAAACTTATTCTCTATTTCTAACCTAAATGCCTCTCAACCAGGGAGATATTCCTTATATATTAGATCCCCAAATGGTATTTCTCTCTCTTGTGCCTTCTCTAATTTGCATTTTCCCAGTTTCTTCCTCCCAACATAGTATGATTTTTATCAAAAATTCATGGGAAAATCCTGGGAAATTCCTGAGCAGAGGCTGGAAGTACATTGTGGTTATTTTCTCCCTAAGTCCCTGTGCTGCTTTTTGAAAGGCAGCCGCAGAAATGAATGATGAATAATGTAAGACACTATCCTCTTTGAACTCATGTTTCCTTCATTGACTTAGGGAGACGTTTTTCCCCTTGTTCAAGTTTTGATGGGATTCCTCTGGTCAAGGACTAATGGGACTTTACCTGGACAGTTTCTTATGAAGTTGAGGAGACCATGACCAGATTTCATTGTTAGCCAAGCTTGACCTAAGCAAAGCCTCCATAACTGTGTCGGGTGGTGTGAGTGCCCCTTGGTTGGCATGGAAGATAGACCAAGACCGCATTATCTCCCGTTACGTATCAATAGGTGCCACCATCAGGACAACTTCATCTCCCAAATTTGGAAGAGTCTAAATTTCATGAAAGGCCTTACATGATTGAAAACTCAAGCTCTGAAAACGGATTTCTTGGATTGAAATCCTGGTCAGCTAGGTCATTAATCATTGGCATGTTTTTAAACCTGGCGTATTTCTCATCCACCTTATCTCCAGTCAACAGTCACAGAGGTGAAGAATGTCACGCTCGCGTCTGGACCTTTTGAAAGTGAACTCAGAAGGTGTAGGTTAGGCTCAGAAAGCGATGCGAGTGATTCTAAGGAGTTCAGAGAAAAGAAAGGGTAGCATCGCGGTCTGGACAGTTTTTCAGGGAGTGTATTTTCAGAAGCTACACCCCCAGGGCTCTTATGAGGAGTAAAGGAGATGTGAACTCCTATGAGAGGCTTCTGGCGATTTGCATCCTGAACTTTCTACCTCACTGTATAAGAGACCAGTCTCGATTCTAATCTGTAGACAAATGTGGGAGAGTTAAATGTGGAAGAGTCTGAATTATGTAAAAGGTCCTAAATGAGTAGAAGCTCAGGCTCTGAAATTTTATTTCTTGACTATGAATCCTGGTCAGTTGTGCTGGTAATCACTGGCATGCTTATAATGGGGTATGTTTCCCATCTATGGAACATGAGCTAATGAGGATTAAATGAGTAATGCAGGTAAATTGCTTAAAACAATCCCTGGAAAACTGTAGGCTCTCAGTATCTGTTTAATTAGACTAGCAAGTAGATAAAGAGGATAAGAAGAAACAGGAAGAAGAGAAGAGAAAGCTATCATCTTTATGAGAGGGCTATGGCAATCCTGAAAATTAAAAGATTATGTTATACACACTTTCATCCCTCACGGGATTTAGCTGCGAGCAGGTGTTCTGCAATTGTTCATGCTGTGGAAGAACAGGTGAGGGATGACTTAAGGTGACTATCAAAGTTACAGTCATCTAGAGTGGCTGGATCACTCTCCTGACACTGAGTAAGCACTCCCGGGGACTTATTAGTTATCTAGAGTGTTGTGCAGATTTAACTCCATCTGTGGAAACATGCCTTCCTAGACTTCAGGCCAGGTACCTATTTGGCAATCATGCAGAAGAGTTTGGGATGAGAAGCACCATTCTGTCATGTGATATGCTTCCTTTACTTCCCTACACACATGTATATGTCTCTGACTTCAATAAAATCAGTATCAAATCCCAGAGCCTGTGAGAATCAGTCCTCATACATGTCCCCCAACACTAGAAAGTCTACCTTTTGGGGAGCTGCCTGAGGAATAGGGGGCAAGATCATGGAGCAGGTACCAGGTTTGGGTCTGGAGGAGATATGCCGCCTGCCCTCCAGTGGATTCTGACTCAGCAGCACTGTGAGACAGGGTAGAACTCTCTTGTGGACTTCTCAGACAGTAACCATTTATGGAAGTAGAAAGCCTTATCTTTTTTTCTTCAGAATGGCTGGTGGATTTGAACTGCTGACCTTGTAGTTAGCAGCCCTATGAGTAAGCCACTATGCCACCAGGTTTCCTTCTTGTTGTTCCCAGAGAAGGAGAGTTAGTGAAAAGTGAAATATTTAGAGGATAATGTATTATCCCTTGAAAAGCTCTGGCATTTTAGAGGACCAAAGAGTTATGAGGGTGGAGGAACTGCCAGGCTTCCTCCTCTTCCCTTTGTTTCCCTCTGCTCCTCCGTCTTTCCCTCTTTCTGTCTCTACCTCCCTCTCTTTACGTCTCTTTTCCTTTCTTTCTTCCTAATATGTCAGTTTTGAAAATTCAAATGTTAGGAAAATTTTTTAACAGTTATGGCTTCTAGAGGCCTACAGAAATAACTGTCCTCTTATTATATGTTCAGACACACATAGAGCAAATAGTTTAATTTTGTTTCTTCTTAGCAACCCTCAAATTGCACCTTTTGAGCAAATACAGACCATGCAAACAGCTGTAGTATTCTGAGGTAGTCTAAACCTCAGAGAGCTGTGGCCGGTAGAGAGTATAGGCATGACTAATTGCCCAGAGATGCATCTGAGACAGTGTCTCAAAGTTTCTTCAATCTATTTTTGTGGTCATAAAAAGTTATTTATATTTATGTTGATCATGTACTATCTAGACTCTAGAGCAATGAGCTCACAAGTTCAGAGGCATAAGCTTTCTCAAAGGCATATCATCTCAAGTGTGTTCTAAAATAGTACCTTACAACTCTATTTCAAACTGATAGATTGGTGACACTGTGCTTTGGAGCTGTCAGGTTTGTTGACCCTCACTGTGATCCGATTTACAACAGAACGGAACATAGCTGTTTGTTATGTCATTGCAGCCCCTGCGTCAGTCCATCTCACCAAAGGTTTGCCTCCTTTTTACTGCCCTTCTGCTGGATCAGGCGTGATGTGTTTTTCTAGGGACTGGTCTTTCCTGGAGACATACCCAAAGCATATGAGATGAAGTCTTGCCAGCCTTTCTTCTACAGAGCATACCGGTGGTTCTTCTTCTAAGACAAGCTTGTTTGTCCTTTTGGAAGTCCCTGGTACTTTCAATACGCTTCACTAGAACCATAATTCAAAAACATCAATTCCTCTGCATCAAAGAAAGCTTAATTGCACCAATAATTACATAAAAAACAAATGCTCTTATGTTCTTGATACAGTTGATGTATGGATTGCTATAAGAGCTGTAAGAACCCCCAATAAAATGATTTATAAACAATAATAAATGCTCTAAATATCTAATAATAAGAGAGTATTAAAACAAATCTTTTAAAATATAAAAACACAGATAAGAAAATAAAAGAGAAATAATTTGTACAAAATAATAGTAATCTCAGAGTTGCTATAGCAGTAAAAACATCAGACTGGTAACTGACATCAGACTGGTAACTGACATAAAGAAAGTAATCCATATGATAAAGATTCAATCTATCAGAAAGACCTAAAGATTATAAAAGGGTATAAATCTAATAGTCACTGTGTCTTTAATTCAGTTTCAAACCCTAGTGATACTATGAACATCAAAATGAAATACTGTCTGGTCCTTTGCCACCCTCAGTTCTGTTAGAGTCCTTTTTGAGTATTTTTGAGCTCTGTTATTGGATGTGTATATATATTTATCGTTGTTATATCTTGTTGGTGAATTGGCCCTATAACCACTGTATAGTGTCCTTATTTGTTGCTTATAATGGGTTTTGACTGGACGATTATTTTATCTGAAATGCTCATTACTATTTCCATTCTTTTTTGGTTATTTTTGGTTTGATATATATGTAAATGTATATATACACATATATATATATCATCCTTTGATTTTTAACTTGTTTATGTGTTTGTGCTTAGGTTGCATCTTACATAGACAACATATTGATGACTGTTTTATCCACTATATTACTCTTTGTCCCTTTCTTGCTGCACTTAAATCTATTTATACGCAATGTAATTAACAATAGACATGAATTCCATGCTGTCATTTTTTGTCATACTTTTTCCATGGTTTTAATGGTTTGATTGTTTTAATTTTCACTGTTCAGTTTTTATATGAATTTTCTTTACCTGTCATTTGTTGTCATTTATGTGTTAGCTGTGTCATTTTTGACTTTCTTCTTTATGTTGGTGAGTGAATTACTTAATATTTTCTTTGTGACTACCTTGAAGTTTATCTTTATCCTCTTAAATTTTAAGTCTGTTATGTCTTGAAATATCCTCATTCTCTCCACTTGAAGTTATGTAATTAAACATTTAATCCCCACTTATCTCTCTTTATCCCTCTCTCTTTTTTGTGAAACGTTTTTCATTTACAGTATAACACCTGTGGTTACCTGTAGTTTCCTCTTTAGCTTCATTTTAGTTCATCTCTATCTGACTTTATCTCAGATTGTGGTCTGGTGTCACTGATTCACTAACCATATTCCTTTTACTCGTTCTTTTAAAGTTGGTCTATTTTTATTGTATTAATTCCTTTATTTTTGCTTGACTAAGAATGTCTTCATTTTGCTGTCATTTTTGAAAGACATTTTTCTGGATATGTGATTTTTATTTCAATAAAGGAGGTTCTATATATGTCACCCCTCTTTCTTTGTTTCTGCAGAGTTTCTGGTGAGAAATTAATGCTTATTCTTATTGCTATCCATTTTTAAGTGATATTTCATTTTTAATTAGGAAATTTCAAAATTATTTCTTTTCCTTTGGCTTTGGAAAGTTAAGTTATAATATGTTTTGGTGAAAAACATTGAAAAGAAACACAATGTAAATCCCTGGATTATGCCAACACTGCCATTATGATGTGGTGGGAATTGAAGCGCTCAGAATTCTTTGGAAAATGGGGGGAACACAACTACTTACAGAAGTGCATAAGACTAGATGGAGGATATATTGAGAAATAATTCCACATTTTGATCTATTTATTTAATACAAGTTTTTATGATTTTTGAAATAATACTTTTTAACTTATCCACATATTTAAAAGCTATGCACGTGGTAAATTTGCTGCACAAGACCTCTGTAAAGTGTTCAAGGGCAAGGGTGCCACTCTGAAGATGAAGGCACCTCTGACCAGACCATGGTATTTCCAATCGCCTCGTATGTGTGTCCAAACCGGATAATGAACAAGGAAGACAAGATAAAAAATTGATACATTTGAATGATGATGTCATTGATACATTTGAATTATTATGTGAAGAATACTGAGAATATTGTGAATAGCCAGAAGAACAAACAAATTTGTCAAGCAAAGAAGTACAGGCAGAAGTGAGGAAGGAAAGACTTACTTTTTGCACTTTGGACATGTTATCAGGAGAGATTGATCACCGAAAAAGGTCTGTTTGGCAAAGTGGAAGGTCAGTGGATAAATGGGAGACCATCAAGGAGATAGATGGACACAGTGGCCCCAGCAATAGGCTCAGACTCGATGTTGGTGGTGAGGGTGTGGGGCTGGACACTGCTTCCTTCTGTCAAGCATAGGGCTGCTATGAGTCAGGACTGACTGAGGAGCACCTAGCAACAACAACCAAATGCTTTCTTTAAATATTGTGAGAATCTTCCTTTCTCATCCTGAAGGAAGTTCATCTGATGTGCTTGTCATTTGTCCTGTCTCCTTGGATTCAGATCCTATCTTACCCTTCATGAAATCTTTCTTTATTTTGCTTTCAGGATATGTAGGCCAGGAAGTATAATCCACTGATTCTTATCTTTATTTTTATCCAGTTAAGGAGAACCCATGATTTTCTAATAGTCCAAACATTCTGTATGAGTAAGTGTTTTATCACAAAATGATGATGTTTTGTTTTATCTACATCTTGATGAAATAATCACTCAATTAATTAAGTTCCCTGAATAAATTGCATCTTTGATTCAGGATCACATGGACCACCTACAAATGATGGGTGGAGAGCAATTGGAACTTCTGATATGTTATTTTGCTGCTTTCTGAAAGACATCAGTGACCGTTTTATTTTATAGTGTAAACAAAGATATATCTTTTTTAATTTACAAAGATAATTTTCTATGACCTCCAAATACTGACACTAGTTTATTCTTTCTCATCTTGGATTATAGTCTCAGCTGGGCAAGCATCATCCTCTCTAACTGCACTATTAAAAAGCATAGCCTTTGTTATTGGTGGACGTTAAGTCAATTTTTGACTCACGGTGTCCTCATGTGACTGCCTAGAATAGCTCTATAGCTTTTCAAGGCCGTAATTTTTACAGAAGTTGATTGTCAGGCCTGTCTCCTTTGGAGTTCCTGGTTGAGTTCAGCTGGCACTTAACCAGTGTGCTACAAATGCTGCCACTGGGGCATTTTTAAATGTGAGGGTCTGAGTTGATTTGTGCTAGTTCTATAAAATACATACCGGATTTCAGTGCAAGGATAAGTCAAAAGCATTGCTGCTACTGTTTCCTTTCATATATTTACGGGATTACTCTGAATAGACCATGCTTAAGCATCTCTCTGCAGTCAGTAACCGACTGAAAACAAGTTATTTGGTTAATACAATTGCCTTGGTCTCATTAGGGAAGTGCCCTCCAGAAAAATGTCTCATCAAAACAATGGATTTCGTGGGGATCTCCTGGGCCAGAGGAGTCAGCTAAGGTTAGAGCATCTACCTTTTGGATTCCAAAGGGATCCAAATATCCAAGGGATCGTGATATATTATCTCAATCACAAGGGCTTGCTATTTAGAAGTGTTAGGAACATGGATAACTACATTGGTAAGAAAAAGGTCAGGAAATTTATACCAAGGAATTTTTCCCCCACCACAGCAAGGTTGCCTGTTCCATATTTTCCAAGGCAGCAAAGGTGGCTTGTATGAGAATTTGATTGGAAAACCTCACCCCATCCACTCTACAGCCATGACTGTGTCCTTTCAGGTGTCCCTATGGTCCCCAAACTCAGAGAATTTTTAAGTGGACAACAATATGAGTCCCCTGAGGATGACAGAACTGCAGTTTGATGTGGTATAAATTGAGTATAAGATTCATCAGGAAAGGAGGAGACCAATGGAATTGTTGTCTTCAGAAGTGTATGGCCCTAGATGGAGTATGTGTTGAGAATCACTAGGTTCATATTAATGAAGACTTCTATGATTCCAATGTAACTATTAGAAAATTAAAAATTACAGCCATGATGTGTTATATTCTTATTGGATAACTTCAATCTAGACATGTCATAAAGCAAAGCCCATGACAGAGTATTTTATAGCTTAATGAGACACTAGATACAGACACCCTCACCAAGGCTTGCAAAGCTCCTGCCTTAGAAGTTAATACAAGAATAAAGAATGTAGGGAGTTAGAGTGTGGAAACTTATTTGACTGAATTTAAACGTAAAATGATTGAAAATCATCTAAAATTATTTTTACTGGGAGGTTCTGGATATACCTTTCTCTCCTTTATGAAGAAATAAATTAGAAATTAAACTATAGGATGTCCCATTGCAACTCATTTGACCTTGAAACTCATGTAACTTTTCGGTTTTACCAAGTACAACACTACTCACACTCTCCAAGTTCCGTCAGACTAAGTGATTATTTCTGACTTGCCTTTAGCTCTCTTGTGAAGTCATCAGACTTCATCACCACCATCCTTTTCAGGACATGCTATCTGAGTAACCTTCGCGATCTTTTCACTTCCACACTTTAAGGACAGAACTTATTTCTCCCTCCTACTTCATATTCTTCCTAAGGACCTCACACTTCTTGGGGACATGCACATATGTGGCAATATCAGTGTTAGCCGGGAAAATCCCTTAATGTGTTAGCTCATCACTTTACAAGTTGGAAATAACCCCAAACCCTGGTCACAGTAATGATTTACGAAGGAGACTTTTTGTTTGTTTGGCTGCTTTGTTTTTTTTTATCAGTCTTCATTATTTTGTCTTCTGCTATTTGTCAACTACATAATTAATTCTAGTGTGCATTAAGCTTTTAAACCAATGCTTGAAGAAATCATTTTATCACTGTAATTCATTATTTTTTCTCCTAAATGAGAATCTACCTAATAAAGACTCCTTAGATCAATAAATATACTCCACAAGAAGGACATTTCCACTTAACTGCAATATTTTGTTATCCATAAAAATAAATTCCATCTCCTTCAAGGCAAAAGGCAGAAGATTTTGATGCCTATGTTCATGATAATGAGTTGGTTAATTCAGTAGCAGGTTGTTCTCTCAATACAGTACAGTTATAGAATTAATTAATTTGGGAAGTGTCTCAAATTGTGGGTTTACTTACTGGCAGAATTTATTCATGTGTAAAGCAATTTCTCCCTGTGATAAGTTGATATTTGGATCAAAGTTTCCCAGAGTGGGTGATACTTCCCCCTGAAGGGTGCTGGGATAATTCAGGAGGCCCAAACAAAGCAGATACCTACACTTTATCCTGGATTTTGAGTTATAATTCAAAAATATTTAATTGTCAAGAGGGCACTGGGTGAATTTTCTTCTGAAAAGGGGGGTGGTTGAGTCAATAAGTTTGGGAACCTATGGTTTAGATGAGTAGCATGACAACTGACTTCAGGTGAGAGCCAAATAACGTTGCGGATTTGTGTGTAAAATTTGAGTGTAGATGGACATAAAAGAAGTCAGGTGGAATCAGTGAAATAAACGTGAGTGTGCTGTGGCCAGGAACAAGTACATGTCCAAAATTCAGAGCTTAAGCAACAGAGTGATCCTAGTCAGTTTTATCAGAGGCATCAGTTGGCATTGTCATATTTATCAATGCAGCCTCCTTATCTGACTGCCCCGATCACATTCAGTAGGCTTGTTTTAGTAAAACACACTATTCCTGTTGAGTCAACTCGTGGCGATACCGTATGTTGTAGAGTGCAAAGGGACTCCATAGTGTTTCTGAGGTTACACCCTCTTAGAAACAGATCACAAGGTCTTTGCACGGGCTCGAACCACCAGCCTTTTGGTGAGTCGTCAAGTACTTAGCCATTTGTGTCTGCCACAGCACCTCTAATGCAACTCGGCATCCCTGTGGAACTCACACAGGTTGAGCTCATAGCTCACGTAAATGTTTTGGTTCAAATCCACTGAGGAGTGCAGTGGGAAACAGGTCTTGCAATCTGGTCTCAGATTTACAGCCAAGAACACCCCATAGTGCAGTTCTGTTGTCCAACACATGGGATGTATGGTGGCATGTTGGGTTTGATTTGGAATAAACAGTCTACCATTCTACATGCTTCTGAGAAGTGCAACACGAAGAGGAACTGGTGATGACTGAGCCTGGGGCAGAGTGCATCTGGCCTACCCTGGCACTATTTCAAACCAAGCGAACAATAAGACTCCTTCAAGGTTGGCAAGTTGCAGTCTCAAGTATTGCCTTAATCTCTGCAAATTTCATTAAATATTTAATCAAGTTAAATCAATAAGAATCAAGTCAGGCAGGAAGTCCTGTTAAATCTCATTTGCTTAATCAATCATGGTTACTGACACCTGGCGGGCATAATTTGGAGTCCATGTTTGAAGGTACGCAGCTATTAAGGTGAATATGTAGGTGACCCGTGGGAAAGGAGACCTGAAGACTTGGGAATGGATTAATTTCAGAGAAACTGGATGTTTATTGTCCTAAGAGATGGTTAACATGATTGCAACCCTCGGCCCCATGCCTTAAATATTAAATAAGTCTTAGAAACTTAACAGGGCCCAATCTACCCTGTCCTATAGGATCACTATGCGCTGGCACTGACTCGTTTGATGGAGAAGAAATCCCTTGGAGAAGAGATACTCACTAAAAGCAAAAGCTAAATTCATTGCCAGAGAAGTGGTACATATATTTAAACTGAATTCAGCCTTTATAGTGAAATCCAGGATTGTTTTCGTTCCAGGGTTGTTGTTTTTTTAATAGTGAAGTTTACTCACTGGCAGAGTTGAAATGCCTCATAGTGCCGTGGAATGATAAATTTATATGGGCTGATATTTTTGTAATTATTGTATTCCTTAAACTGAGACCAGCTCGGCATCTGTGTCAGTCATGATGGCACTTGTTTGGGCCACTTTTGTGTGCTGACCTGTGCAATAAGTCAAGGTCCCATAAACACACCTTTCAAGCGTGCTGCTGTAAGATTGAAGTGGATATCTTCCTGGAAATTCAATGCATGTGCTTATCGTATCGGATTAAGCTGCGGTTTACCAAAGCCATGGTCTTTTAATGGCCTTATATGCATGTGAAAGTTGTTCAGTGACTAAGGCAGATCTGATGCATTTGAACTATGTTGACAGAGTGTTGAATTTACCAGGTACGGCCAGAAGAACAAATAAATTTGTCTTGGAAGATGTACAGCCAGAACACTTCTTGGAAGTGAGGATGGTGAGATTTTGTCTCACCTTCTTTGGCCATGGAAACAGAAGGAACCAGTCCCTTAAGAAGGACACAATGCTTAGTAAAGTAGGTCAGAGAACAGGAGATAAGTTGGAGACCAAACAGTAATGATTATGAAGGTGGTGGAGGTACGGGCAGTGTTTCGTTCTGGCCTATATGGGGTGGCAATGAGCTGAAACAGACACCATGGCACCTCACCACAACATTATTAGTGACATGAATAATTTGATCACAAGTATAATGGAATGTGAATATTAATATTATGTTTGTGTTATTAGATGAAAAGAAGTGGACAGATAAAGTAAGATAATACCACAGTACTCATGAGAGGATTCAGTTAAAATTTTATCTTTGGGTATTCCTTCAAACTGGAAATAAGGACAGAATCCAAAATGATATTTGTGTCAGAAGAGCTAATGGACAAGAGGCCAATGAAACCACACACTTAACATGTGAAATTAGTCACAGTCTGATAATTTTCATACTGGACACATCCCTTGAGATGTTTTTGTAGAACCATTGGTCTCAAAGGTTCCAGGTATGACCTCTTAGCTCAATTTCCTAATGACCATAGCTGAACCCAGACTCCCAGCTCTTTCTACTGAAACACGGGTTTCTCCTGTTTTTCTTATTCTGTTTTTTTCCTTTCTTATTCTCTATTTTTGAGTGGTCAACTTTTCAAATCATAATCATTTAAGTGCCAGACCACTAACAGGGATCTTAGGGCATCCCAGATCCTGGAAGTGTTGACACTCATTTTCTTATCTGCATTGTATGGATATAAAAATGGGTGCTCAGAGTTGTTCAATTACCAGAGGTCACAAAGATATGAAGCCACCCAGCAAGGGTTCCAAGCCACGGCTGTAAACCAGAGAGCAGAAACATTTTTTCCCTGATTAAAAAAAAAATTAGTCATTTTATTGGGGGCTCGTACAATTCTTCTCACATTCCATACCTACATCCATTGTATCAAGAACATATGTACACTTGTTGCCATCATCATTCTCAAAACATTTGCCTTCTTCTTGAGCCCTCAATATCTGCTGCTCATTTTCCCTCTCCCTCCCCACTGCCCCCTACATCATGAACCCTTCACCATTCATAAATTATTATTATTCTGTCATATGTTACACTGTCTGACGCCTGCCCCCACCTTCTCTGCTGTCCCTCCCCCAGGGAGGAGGCTATACGTAGATTCTTGTAATCAATTCCCCCTTTCTACCCCACCTTCCCTCTACCCTCCAGGCATCGCCACTCTCACTACCGGTCCTGAAAGAGTCATCTATCCTGGATTCCCTGTGTTTCCAGTTGCTCTCTGTACCTATGTACATCCTCTGGTCTAGCCAGGTTTGTAAGGCAGAATTGGGACACTTTTCAAATGGGAACCATGTAATAGAAGCCCGTACAAAGAGGGGGTGAGATGATGCCCAGTGCGGAGAGCATCGTTATTTTCTGCACAAAATCCTCCGTTCTAGTATTTCACAGGGAAGATGAAATCACACACTCGAAAAAGAAATGAATATATCAGATTCCTTTATGACCACCCTAGAGTTGTTAGTCCTGTATTGCAAATATATGACTTCGCACAAAGGGCAGATGGTGAAAACAATCATCCCTCCCTAAGACGAGGATGCACTGAGGCGTTTACTTGAAGGACAGAGTGTACTGATTCTAAGGGGAACCGCACCTACATAGATTAAATGTCAGCTAACAAACCAGGAAAAGACACTTTGGGGGAGTGTAATGAGCATGTCAGTCTAACATATAGTGTGGAAATCTTAGAATATACTTACATTTTCCTTGCTTCAGTGGACAATAGTAATGTTCTTCATTGCTCAATTCTTCTTGGAGAAAAATCATGGCACAACTTTTAAAAGTAAATTGAGAGAGAGAGAGGGTGTCTCTAAGAGGGTGTCTCTAGGAAGGTCAAACTTCCATGTGTCGGAGACTAGAGATGGGTTTACATGTATCCAGAGTGCTCAGCTGCCAACTGGACGGTCCACCGAGTATCCAAGTAATTCAGAAAAGTGGAAGGGAGGGAGGCAAATAACCCGGATCCTTTTATCTTTCATGATAACTTAAGATGCAAAAGCTGGAGTCATCTGGTCCATGGAGGAAATAACAATCGAGCAGAAGAGAAGCCTTTCCTGTTTTTATTAAATGATTCAATTTTAAACTTTCTGGTTTTGTAGTTACAGCCACAGTGTTGTCTCTGGCTTTCTCACTATGAAAAATGTGTTATTTACTTGTTGATTTGGCAATTTTACCACATTGTTCTCTTCTAAAATTGAAAGTGGGCAAAATCCCCAATAAGACTGAGAGATGGTGCAAAAGAGTCTATTTTTACAACTTCCCAAATCCCTAAGGCAGCATCGGTCATATGCTTGTCTATCTCTGGGCACCTAGTATCTTTTTCAGTCCTTATATAGGCTTAAAGGCTGATTGGAAATGGAGTAGTCAACATTTATAATAAAAATACAAGGACAGTAATAGCGATCCCTGGCTGGTGCAAACAGTGAATGTGCTTGAGTGGAATGCATGCGTCCTGGCAGACAGAGGCCCGTTGGAAGAAAGACGGAATCTACTTCCAAAATATCAGCCACTGAAAACCCTGCGGAAACCAGCTTTACCAAGGTGTGCACCGGGCCGTAAACAGAAAGGAAGAGAAGAGGCAGGACACTCTCAGGAGTAGCAGTGAGAGAATAGTTCAGGAGACATGGATGTACGTTATGTAGGAAATGCGTTATGAAGTTCTACAAGTGGCAGAGGAATTCAATAAAGACTGGGAGAAAAGTAGAGGAGAAACATGGATCAAGGAGCGATGCCCTGGGCTGAATAAGCAGCTAGCACCACTGAGCTGGAGCGCGTAGGGCTGCCCCTGATGCTGCACCCACACTACTGCCGGAGCCATAGAAGTTGCTATCACTTACCTAGACTCTAGGAATCTGTGGTATTCCTGCCCAACAATGACCACTTCTGGTCGCATCAGAAACTGGATGCTTTTCTCGTCTTTCCACCTCTGTTCTCTTACCAGTGCCTTCCAAACTGGAAGCTGAATTTAAAAAATGGGAGCGTCTGGGAAATGGAATGTACAGAAATTCAGTTTCAACCTTACAAGCAATACGGGAAAGTGGATGAAGAATTAGGGGTCCTTGAGTGATGCAAACCATTAACATAATAACGGAAAGGCTGAAGGTTCAAGTCTACCTAGAGGCAAAATTTGGCAATCTACTTTTGAAAAATTATCCTTTGGAACACGAAGGAACACAAATCTACCACGACACACATTGTGTGCCCACGAGTTGGAATAGACCTAACAGCAACTGGTTAGTAAAGTTAGTTTAGGATGCGTTTTAAACCCTCCTAAAGGTAGTTTAGTATTGCATTGTAACCTATGGAGGCCATTCAGGGTGTTCTCTTAAAACTTTCCTGAGTAATACATTCTGTGAATGTAAGCAAAGCAGACTTCACATGCAACGGTGCACTGTAAAGAAAGTGTCCATTTGAGAGTCCTCACTCTATTCTGAGCTAGACGCAGAATAACTTATGTTTAAAGAAATGTGTTTTCAAGTCAGTTTCCCAATGCTCTGGTGTTCTCTTATTACTTAATTAGTTTTCTCCTGACTCATTTAAATATTCATTATTCAAATCCTGAGGATTTCTGGAGTCAGGTATTTATGATATAGGCTCAATGCTTTCGAAGACTTTGCAAATTTCAAAATCTTTATTTTAGCCCAAACCAAAAATAGAATTAGATGATTTTCATTTGACTTTTTGAGTAATTTGCAATGCTTACAAAATTCCCTGTCTTCGTCTAAGAAGGGCTGTTTTGTTTTCCATCAATTTTGACTCAGTCAATGTGATTCACCAGCTTCTGTTTGTTTTACGGAGGTGAGGGAGAGGCCTCCAATGGATATTTAAGAATGCTGACGATGAAAACAGCCTTTGCTTGCCTCCTCAGTACCCGTTCCATCTGTCAGAATTCGTCAGTTTGTCCTGCGGCAGTAAACAATCAGCAAGCATATTCTTGGAATAACTAAGCTTCAAAATTTACGTAAACAAACAGTAAGATATTTTCTTCATACCTAAATGTATGAATCTCTTTGAATACTTGATTTTCCGCTGCAGGGATTTCTTTTCAGATGATTAACAGTGGGAATGCCTATTTCCTTAAGAGAAGCAGTCTCTTCTAGATGTCCCCCTGCCTGAAGAATGAACAGCCCTGCCTTGGAAGAAACACGGTCAGGATCCTCAAAAGCTGGTTTGCTGAAATTTTATCTAATATACTTTAAGCATGTTGTCACCAGGAACCAATCCCTAGAGAAGGACAACACTCTCGGGAAAGTGGAAGTGAATGAAAAAGAGGTGTGTCCTCCATGAAATGGATGGACACCCTGTTTCTCACACACAGCAACCATTGTGAAGACGGTAGAACTGGGCAGTGTTGCTTTTGTTGTCCCCAGGATGGCTAGGAATTGGGACAGACTTGATTGCACCGAAAAACCACAGCAATTCATTTATGTTGAGAAAAACAGTAAAATGCAGTTATTTGGGAGTAGATTCTGGCTTACCGCGACCCCATATATGACAGAGTAGGACTGTACCCCACAGGGTGTTTAATACTTGTGACCGCTCCTGAAGTAGAAATCTTTCCTGCAAGCTCCCTCTAAGTGGGCTGAAATCTAGGAAGTGTTGTCTAGTCGTCCATTCCATTAGCCAATTGCACCACTCCAGGCTCAGATGTAGAGTCCTGTTTCTTACTTCGAAATTACCACACTCGTCATGATTCTTCTCAAAGGTTCACAAGTTCCTTCCAATGATGAGAAGGGGAGATCTACAGGCCTTTTTGCTAGTTTTTCCTTTCCGGTGCTTCATTTCATCTAAGTGAGATGTCTTAAAAGAATCCACAGCTCCATAAGGAACAGCTTTTTTAATTAATATAAATTCCAAGGGTATATCTGACCCTGGATTTCCAAAATAAACTGTCTCTTTTCTACCCACAAACAAAATGAAAACGTCTCCTGAATCAGAAAGCTGTAATGTCTAAGCTCACAGAGACGTAACCAGACAGGGGAGAAGTGCCACTATGGGATTCTGAGGCTGGTTTGGATTTGCCGCCGACTTGTGGCAGTGAGTTTGATTTGGCATACTATCTAAAAGGCAAGAGTTTGGGTTCAACTAGCTGCTACAGTTTCTATTAGAAAACAGAGCACTTTGCTGAGGATTTTGCATTAAAGTTGATGGTGATTGTGTAGTTTGTAGGAAATAAAGGGAAGAGTTCTTGCTTTTTAGTTTGTAGCTGAAGGACCCGCAATCAGGGGGGTCAGTAAAAAAGACTTGCTCCTGAGATTATTAAAATGATGCCATTTTGGATGTAGAAAACGGATTTTACTATATAAATGGTTAAATTTTACTCTCAAACTTTTAAAAATATTTGGCTAAAATTTCCAGCAAATCATCATAATGGAGATAAACATCTTGGAAAACAAAATCTTATTTTCATTATTCTCTACCTGCTTCAAAGGTATTTATGTATCCTTAAAAACGACCTAGACAAGCTTACATGAATCTGATATCTCCTGAGTTGTTTGTTTGCCTTTTCTAATATTTGGAAATTTATTTTATTAAAAGTCAGTGAGGCTCTGAAAGCAAAATAGCACAGAAAGTTATCAAATTAATTACTCAAGTTTATACCTACAATGATAGTTTATTATTTTATACTTTTATATGCGGGGAATATATTTGACAAAGTGTTTAAGAGCTAAGGTATATCACCTATAAACATGACAAGTCAAAAATTTTATTACATGCTAAATTGACTTAGTTTCTCCTTGTTAACTTTTAGAAAGCACTCCATTTGCTTTTGTTCCCATCTACTCACTTTAGGAACCTACTAGAAGTACTTAGAAAATACTAAGAGCATATGTTGGTTTGAATACTGAAACAATGTTCATATTTCAAGTTATCAGTAACCATTGAATATAAGAATGGGAATGCATAAATAAAATGCATATTTATCAATATTACATAGACAATCAATATATGACCTTGATGAATGCTTAATTTCCATAATGAAATAGATGATCTATATCTTAATATGCAATTTCTCTTCTACAAACTAAAAAAAATATAGCATTGTCTTTTTCAGACTGACAGCAAACTTTAAGTGATTGGAAGTATGAAATAAATAAGATTTATTATTTTAATAATGAGTATGTGTCCCTTCCTATTCCTTAGTAATGATTAATTAAAGGTTTTAACCAAGTGAACACTGCTTGAGGCTATGGGCTAGAATAGAATAAAATGAGTGAATATCTTGTAATCTTTGGGTTTCAATGTAAAATTCAATGAATTCCAGGGTAGCAGTTCATGTTTAGTACAAGTAATAAGAGGTAAATCACGGGCAGATGAATGTTTTCCATACTGAGATGTATGTTTTCAATACTGAAGAGTACGCAGATGAAAAGTAACAGATTGGTGATGCAGTGGTTCTACTGGGTTGTATTTTGTGACAGGAAGAGTACTCTACTGTCAAAGTCATAGTCTCCAGATTGAATTCCTTTAATGCCATAGAATAGCCTGGGGTTACAAACATCTGCTTTACACAAAGGAGGAAAAAGTATGTTCTCTAAGGAGCTGGAGGAGCTCTGCTTAAGAGAAGCTATGTACTGGCTTGTTTTGGTCTCTCTGGTGTAAACTGCAGGCCACCTGGGGTCATTAATGGCAATTCTGGCTCACACTGAGGTGGCTTTGCTACACAGTCACTGTTGATCTCCCCTGATAATTTAAAGAAAATGAAATGATCAGGAGAGGGGCAATTAATCTTAAGATTTCTGGAAATATCTTACTTAAAGAGTTATTGAGGCTTGAGTTGAGCATAAGGTCTGTTAGTATCCCTGATACTTTTGTATTGTTAAATGCTGATCCCCAAATCAAATAGCCACACAAGTCTCGGTAAAAAGTTCATTTCCATTACTCTTTTTCTTGAATGATGGGAATGTTAAATCTCTTCCTCACTGTGATTCAGTTACTCTTTGTGATTTTAGGGGGGACCAAGTTTTCCATAACTATGTCCATGGAACATTATTGTGTGTGTGTGGGAGGGAGTGTTCTTTGAGCTGTTTCCTGTATTAGATCCTTTATATAAAATTTTCAATGAATAATTTTCTTCAAATTGTTATTTGTACCATTGATATTAATCATATTAAGCCAGCAGAGTAAACATAATAAATTCTATTATTGAAAGGAATAATCATGTGACAAAATATACATTAATATTATTTTCCCACTGGATAATTAGGACATATAGTTAGGTTTCTTGGGATCATAGTCAGTCCAGAAAGTATTGCTAAGAACACCTACATCTGTACAATTATTACTTACAAAAGCCAAAATAATGCAAATACATTACTCAGCTCATAATACATATTTAGCAATTACAATTAAGATGCTTATTTTTAATTAAAATTTTGTTCCACTCCAAATATCAATGAGATGACTTATCAAATTGCTTAACAATGTCTATGACAGAAAGTTCTCATTTATTTTCTAGCCAATAAAATAACTTTTGTTGGATCTGAGTAACATCTATTGATATATATTAAAGTAAATTTTGTTCAATTCCAAATAAATTAAAACCTCTTCTTAAAATAAAATATCTTATTTCAAAGAGATGACATATCAAGTATCCTAATAATAAAAATTATGGTACCTTGCTGGCTCTTTTATGAAAGCATTTGGCTGCAACCACAAGGTTTGTGGTGTAAATCTACCAGATGCTCCGCAGGTAGAAGATGAGGCTGTCTGCTCCTGTAAAGACCCACAGCCTCAGAAACTTTATAACTGGGTTTCTCTGAGTCTGAGTCTTTGGTAGTGGGTCTTGTGAGGTAGGTGCCTTTCCATTGTTTCTGATTCATAGTGACACATAGTATGACAGAATAACACTGCTGGGTCCTGTGCCGTCCTCACGATGGTTATGTTCATATCCCATATTGCAGCCACCGTGCCATTGCATTAAATCGAGGGTCTTCTTCTCTTTCATGGACACTCTGCATTGCCAAGCAAGATGTCCTTTCCAGCCACTAGTCTCTCCTGATAACATATCCAAAGTACTTGAAAGAAAATCTCACCATTCTTGCTCTCTCTTTTTATTTTTTTAAATCATTTTATTGGGGCCTCATAAAACTCTCATCACAATCTATACATACATCAATTGTGTCAAGCACATTTGTACATATATTGCCATCATCATTCTCAAAACATTTGCTTTCCACTTAAGCCCTTGGTATCAGCTCCTCATTTATCCCCCTCCCTCCCTCCTCCCCTCCCTCAAGAATCCTTGATAATTTAGAAGTTATTATTACTATGTCCTATCTTACACTCTCCAACATCTTCCTTCACCTACTTTTTTGTTGTCTGTCCCACAGGGAGGAGGTTATATGTTGATCCTTATAATTGGTTCCCCCTTTCTACCCCACCTTCCCTCTACCCTCCGGTATCACCACTCTCACCGCTGGTCCTGAAGGGTTCATCTGTCCTAGATTCCTGTGTTTCTAGTTCATGTCTGTACCCAGTGTACTTCCTCTGATCTAGCCGGATTCATAAGGTAGAACTGGGATCATGATAGTGGGGTGAGGGGAGGGGGAGCATTTAAGAATGAGGGAAAAGTTGTATGTTTCATTTTTGCTACACTCCTCTCTGTGACCCTTCTATAAGGAGGTGTCCCATTACCTACAGTTGGACTTTGGGTCTCTACTTTGCACTCCCCCGAATTTACAATAATATGATTTTTTTGGTTGTTTTTTGATGCCTGATACCTGATCCCTTCGAGAACTCATGGTCACACAGGCTGGTGTGCTTCTTCCATGTGGGCTCTGTTGCTTCTGAGCTAGATAGCCGCTTGTTTACCTTCAAGTCTTAAAGATCGCAGACACGATATCCTTTGATAGCTGGGAACCATCAGCTTTCTTCACCACATTTGCTATGCACACATTTGTCTTCAGTAATCGTGTTGGGAAGTTATGCATCATGAAATGCCAATTTAATAGAACAAAGTGTTCTGACATTGAGGAAGTACTTGAGTGGAGGTCCAATGTCCATCTGCTGCCTTAATACTAAACCTCTAAATAAATGCACACCATCCTTGCTCTTAAGGAACATTCTGTCTATACTTCCTCCAAGACAGATCTGGTTTTATTTTGGCAGTCCAGTCCTTAGTACATTCAATATTCTTTGCCATAATTCAAATGTGTCCATTTTTCTCTTATCCTTCTCATAATCACTGTTCAACTTTCATATGCGTATGAGGCAATTGAAAACATCATGGCTTTAAATAGATCTTGTGCAGCAGACACTCTGATCCTCAAAAGTCAAAATTCACTCTGACACTCATTCCTGAACTAAGAAAAGCCAATGCCAAAGGAGCAAAGATGAGGTAACAACTGAAGAGAAGAGTTCAAAGAGAGGACAAGAAAGAGAAGTATTATGGTGAAATATACAAGGACATAGAGTTAGAAAACCAAACAGAAAATCTGCTTTGTGGAAAGAACTGAAAAAATAAAGACTTGAGATACAGTACTGAAGGATTAAACAGGCAAAATACTGAACAAATGCAGAACATTTTAAAATTAGATGGGAGGAATATAGTCAATGTCTCAAAAAGAATTGGTCAGTGTTGGACCATTTCAAATGGTAGCTTATGGCTCACAACTGATGATATTGAAAAAAGACATAAAGCAGCACTGAAGGTCATAACAAAAAACTAGGGTTCAGGAATTAATTGAACTTAATTCCTCAAGGTCGCAGACAAAAATAGACTAAGAATAAAAGACTGGCAGAAAATATACCAGGCAAACAGAACTTAAAAAAAAGCAGGGGTTGCAATCCTAATCTTTGACAACATTGACCTCAAGGTGCAAACTATATCAGAAGACAAGGATGGACACTATATAAAGCTCAAAGGAGCAGTAGACTAGAAATCAGTGAGCATAATAAATATGTATTCCTAATTAGAGACCCATGAAATTCGTCAAAGTGTTCAAAAGATGCAAAAAGAAATCACAGATTCAACAATCATAGTAGGTGACTTTAATACACCACTATCAGAAAAAGATAGACCACTGGGAAAGAAGCTCAGCAAGGAAGCTACAGAGCTAAACACTACAATTAGGCGACTGGAATGGATAGATATTTATAGAGCTTCCCAACCAAATGTAAAATATATATATATATATATATATATATATATATATATATATATATATCACCTTCTTTTCAAGTGCACATGTCTCATTTTTGAAAATAGACCACATGCTGGGCCACAAGTTGTGCCTGAGGAAATTCAATTGGAAGATGAGTAATGATCTTCTATGACATGAAGGGGTACTCACTCAGATTAAAGAGGAATTTAGGAAGTTTCTAGAAACTAATGAGAATGAGAATACAACGTATGAAGATGTTGGGGCAGCAAAAGCAATTGTCACAGCAGTTTGATAACAATTAAAGCATATATGAAAAGGGAAAAGAGACTTATGACTGAAACAATATCACAAAATCTCCAGAAACTGAGCAGAATCAACAGAACAACCCATCCAATAGCAAAAGAAAAATAATAAAAATCAGGGCAGAGTTAAATGAGAGGGAAGACAAGCAATCAATGCAAAAAATTAATGCGGCAAAAAGCTGGTTCTTTGAAAGGATTAACAGGATCAACAGAGTACTGGCCAGCTTAACCAAGTAAAGCAAAGAGAGAATATCAATAGCCAGGATGAGGATAAAGCTGGGGAAATCACAATGGACTCCAACAATATTAAAAGAATGATCACAAACTACTACGAAAGTTTGTTTTCTAATTAATTCAGCAACGTGGAAGACATGGACAAATACATGTAAAATCATTCCCTTCCTACGTTATCCCAGATAGAGATCAAGAACCTCAACAGACCCATAGCAAAAGAAGAAATATTATTTTCAAGAAACTACCAACAAAAAAGCTACAGAAAGATGGGTTTCACAGGAGAATTCTGCCAAGCTGACACCAATCCTCCATAAGTTATTCCATTGCACAGCAAAAGAGTGCAAAATCCCAAACTCATTCTACGAAGCTAGTATAACTTTTATAGACAAACGGGGGACCAGATAAGGTTGCCCCTTGTTCCCACTTCTATTCAACATCGCACTGGAGGTCCTAGCTAACAACATAAAACAGCAAAAAGACACTTGAAGGTATCCAACTGTATGAAATGGAAGTGAAACTTTCTCTATTTGCAGACAACATGATTCTGTACTTTGAAAATCCCAAAAGCTCCACAACAGGAGTAGTGACATCGATAGAGGAACATGGAAGAGTGGCAGGATACAAGATCAACAAACAGAAGTATATTGGTTTGTTGTATCCAAGAGACAAGACCACAGAATAGGATATCAAGAAGGCAGTACCATTCACAATAGCCAATAATGAATTGAAATATCTAGGAATGTATTTATCCCAAAACCCCAAAAGACTTATAGAAAGAAAACTACAAGCCCTACTCCAGGAAACCAAAAGTGGCCTTCACAAATGGAAGAATATCCCATGCTCTTGGATTGGAAGACTCACTATAATAAAGATTTTATTTTTACCTAAGTCACTACCTAAGTTTAGTGCTATCACTACCTAAGTTTAGTGCTACCCCGATACAATACCAACAACATTTTTCAAGGAAATGGAAAAAAAAATGACTACCCACTTCATATGGAGAGGGAAGATGGTCAGAATTAGCAGAGGATTCTTTAAGAAGAAGGACTTTAACACCTACTAAACAGCCACAGTGGTCAAAACAGTGTGTATTGGAATAATGACAAATACTCAGACCAAAGGAAAAGAACAGAAAATCCAGAGATAAAACCATTAGCATGTAGATGACTGATCTTTGACAAGGCCCTCAAAGCATCAAGTGGGAGGCAGAAGCTCACTTTAACAAGTGGTGCTGGAAACAGTGGATATCTACCTGTAGAGAAATGAAACAAGACCCTTATCTCACCTTCTGTGCAAGAACAAACTCCAGATGGATCACAGAACTAGAAATACAACCCCAAACTATCAGGATCATCAATGAAGGAATTGGGACAGACCTAAGAACATTGGCTCATGGAATACATAGGCTAACTGCAATAGGGAAGGGTACACACACAGGTGAACCTGAAATTGACAGGAGGGATATACTAAGGATAAAACACCTTTGTACATTGAAAGTCTTCACCAAGAGAATAGCAAGAGCCCACAGACTAGGAGAAGATTTTTAGCAATGACACACAGACAAAGGACTTATAACTAAAATCTACAATAACCTCCTAGCCTGCAAAAGGTAAACAGTTAACAGTTAACCCCCTGAGGAAGTAAGCAAAAGACCTGAACAGAAGTTTCACTAGGGAGGAGACCTAAATGGCCAATGAACATATGAGTAAATGCTCACAATCATTAGCCATCAGCGAATGCAAATTAAAGCAACCATGACATACCACTTAACACCCTTGAGGATAGCCCAAATCAGAAAATCTGACAAAAACAAATGTTGGAGGGGATGTGATGAAATAGGAACTCTCCTCCACTGCTGGTATTTATTTATTAAACATTTTATTAAGGATTCATACAACTCATCACAATCCATACATACATCAGTTGTGTAAAGCACATCTGTACATTCTTTTCCCTCATCATTTTCAAAACATTTGCTCTCCACTTAAGCCCTTTGCATCAGGTCCTCTTTTTTTCCCCTCCCTCCCCGCTTCCCTCTCCCTCATGAGCCCTTGATAATTTATAGATTGTTATTTTGTCATATCTTGCCCTGTATGATGTCTCCCTTCACCCCCTTTTCTGTTGTCTGTTCCCCAGGGAAGAGGTCACATGTACATCCTTGTAATCGGTTCCCTCTTTCCAATCCACACACCCTCTACTCTCCCAGTATCTGCCCTCACACCCCTGGTCCTGAAGGGATCATCCGCCCTGGATTCCCTGTGCCTCCAGCTCCCATCTGCACCAGTGTACATCCTCTGCTCTATCCAGACTTGCAAGGTAGAATTCGGATCATGATAGCTGCGGGGGTGGAAGCATTTAGGAACTGGAGGAAAGCTGTATTCTTCATCGGTGCTACATCACATCCTGACTGACTCATCTCCTCCCCTAGACCTCTCTGCAAGGGGATCTCCAGTGGCCGACAAATGGGCTTTGGGTTTCCACCTGCACTTCCCCCTTCATGATGCCTTATACCCGGTCTCTTCGACACCTCGTGATTGCACAGGCTGGTGTGCTTCCTCCATGTGGACCTAGTTGCTTCTGAGCTAGATGACTGCTTGCTTACCTTCAAGCCTTTAAGACCCCAGACACTATCTCTTTTGATAGCCAGGCACCATCAGCTTTCTTCGCCACATTTGCTTATGCACCCATTTGTCCTCGGCGATCATATCATGGAGGTGTGCACCCAATGATATGATTTTTTGTTCTTTGATGCCTGATAACTGATCCCTTCAGAACCACGTGATCACACAGGCTGGTGTGTTCTTCCATGTGGGCTTTGTTGCTTGTGAGCTAGATGGCCGCTTGTTTATCTTCAAACCTTTAGGACACCAGATGCTATCTCTTTTGATAGCCGGGCACCATCAGCTTTCTTCACCACATTTTCTTATTCACCCGCTTTGGCTTCAGTGGTTGTGTTGGGAGGGTGAGCATCATAGAGTGCCAATTTAATAGAAGAAAGTATTCATGCATTGAGGGAGTGCTTGGGTAGAGGCCTAAGGCCCTTCTGCCACCTTAATACTAATCCTGTAATTATAGGTGCATAGATCTATTTCCCCATCCTCATACATATGTTTCATATGTACATGTCTTTGTCTAGACCTCTATAAATGCCTAGCTCTTTCCTCTATTTCCCTCAACTTTCCTCCTGTCCCACTATCATGCTCTGTCCCCAACTGGGTTTCAGCTATACCTCTTTGTTACCTTACCCTTGATCATTCCCTACCACGCCTGCCGCACCCACCTCACCACCAATTTGGATCCCTTGTTTTTCCCTTGTCCTTGGGTTTGTTAACATCACTTCCTTACCCCCCCCCACCCCGCACCCTATCCCATATCCCCCGGAACTGTCAGCCCCATTGTTGTTTTTCCTCCAGATAGTTCACCCAGCCTATCTTATTTAGACAGACCTGCAGAGATAATAACATGCACAAAAACAAGACAGAGCAAAACGAAGCAACAGTAGTTTATTGCTGTTGTTTTGTTGTACACTGCTGGTATTTAAACCAAATGGAACTTGAGCTACCTTATGACCCACCTATCCCTCTACTGGACCTATACGCAGAAAAGCTAAGAAATAGACCACAACCAGTTCCCTGCACTCCAATGTTTATTGTGGTGCAATTCACAATAGCAAGGAATTAGAAACAACCTAAATTCTATTGATAGACAAGTGGATTAGAAAACTCTGGTACAAACACCCAATGGAGTACTATGAACTGATGATTGCATGAAGCACATTGTCTCATGGTAATAATTGGAGAAAATTATGCTGTGAGCTTAGACAATCAGAGAAGGACAAGCACAACATGAGTCCACGGAGATAAGTATAGTCAGCGCAGTAGGTCTAGAAGAAAAGCCACATATCTCACACTATATAGGTGAAGGTATAGGCAGTCAGGTGAGGAACAGGCCAAACCCAAGGATATACATGTCATTCCAAAAGAAAAGGGGAGGGGAAAAAGGGGAGGAATTGGGGGGAGAAGATGACACTGGGGAAGCTGGCCACTAACCCACCCAGAGGGAGAGTATATGTTATGTATCCAAAGAACTGCAAGTATGCATGCAGACCCCACCATGGAGTACCAAACCCTGACGTCAATGTAACCATAAGGAGCAAAATGTGAGCAGAGTGGGCTACAGGGTCGGCCTCAAACAGAGCCAAACTGGCCCCTCCCTGGAAGTATGTGCTATAGAACACAACACTACACCTACAGATTTGGGAAAGGGGCCAGTATGCTACACCCACACATAAGCAAACCAAGAACGCACAAAAGAGAGTGAGGCTCTAGACCCCATAGTTGCACACAGCACTAAGGACGGTGTCCCTGCACAGAGCTACTAAGGCACAGAGAGGACTGTAGGGCCCACAACAACTCCAGACGTGCTGTCCCCTCACTGGAGTGTACCGCAACAGAGGACGATACTGGGGACACATGGTGCGGAGTGAGTCCAGTCTGAACCCCCACTGTGGGGTCACCCGAGAAGGTAAAATAACAGATTAGCAATGGGAGCAAAGCCAAGTCACAATGCCCATGAGGAGCCTCCCAAGTATACTTCAGACTAAGAGGAGCAGACCCTCCATGGGGACCATATTTTTCTTCTTTTTTCCTTTTTTATTCAATTTTTGTTTTCTTTTTGTTTTGTCTACATTATTGTTGTTTTGCCTTTCTATGTAAGATAGGCATGGGAAGCAAGCCCAAGGAGAAAGCAACAGGACCAAACGTTCTGGAGGGACTTATGGGGAGGAAGAGCTGGGGGAAGGGAGTGGTGAGCTAACAATGCCATAGAAAAGGGAACAACTAGGGAATTAAAACAACAACAGCAAGGACACCAAGACCCTGGAGTGTTGGAGCAACAGCAATCTAGCTGAGGGGAATTACTAAGAGGCAGAAGAAGGGCGAGCATGATGGTGGAAAAGGAGGAAGGTAAAAGGAAACAAAGGAAATATTTAGGAAGCAAAGCTATGGATAGAGGCATGAACACAAGTGTGAACTTATGTAAATATATTAATTCATAAAAATAGAGGTGTTGGCCTATGTACATGTCATAATATGGCAATACATTGAGGAAGTGGACAGACTTTGGGTCTCTGTTCAAGCCCTCCACCAACACAAGAACACTTTGTTCTAACAGCCAGGAATACTGTGATGCTCACCCTCACAGCAGAATCCCTGAAGACAAAATGGGTGCATAAGCAAATGTGGTGAAGAAAGCTGATGGTGCCCAGCTATCAAAAGACATCATGTCTGGGATCTTTAAGACTTGAAGTTAAACAAGCAGACTTCTAACAGAGAAACAGCAAGCTCACATGGAAGAAGCACACCATCTTGTGAGATTATGAGGTGTTGATGGGGTCAGGTAATAGGCATCAGAAGACCCAAAACAAACAAACAAACTTTGTTGAGAATGAAGTGGGTTAGAGCAGAGACCCCCAAACCTATCTGTAGACAATGGAACATCCCCTCACAGAAGGGCCAAAGGAAGGGATGAGTCAACCAGGGTGAAAAATAGCACCAATTAAACACATTATTCCTCTGGTTTCTTAAGGCTTCCTCAAGCCCCACTATCATGACCTAAATCCTGCCTTGCACTGCAGGTTAGGCCAGAGCATGTACACAGGTACAGAGAGTAGCTCGGGATACACAGAATCCAGGGCAGATAAATACTTCAGGAGCAGAAATAGAAGTAGCAATACCAGGAGGGTAGGGGGAAGGTCGGGAGAGGAGGGGGGAACAAATCACGGGGAAAGGGAGACAACAGTCAGTGTATGATGTGAAAATAATTAAACTTTATAATTTATCAACGGGTCATAAGGGTGGGAGGGGATAGGGAAGCTAAAAAGAGGAGCTAAGAGCTTAAATAGAAAGTAAATGTCTAGAAACATATGCCAACATATGTACAAATATGCTTGATGCAATTGATTTATGGATAGTTATAAGAGCTGTAGGAGCCCTCAATAAAATGATCTTCAAAAAAATCAAAATTACATATTGCATCATAGAGAGATGGCTCTTTAAAATCTAAGGCTCATCTGCTGTATCTATATCACGATATTTTCACTCACCTAGTATGCCTGTGATGATCCCTGGTGATGTCTTGGTAAGAAATTCGGCTGCCATCTGCATGGTTGGCAGTTCAAAACCACCAGCAGCTCTGCCAAAGACTAGTCTTTCTGCTTTCATAAACAATTACATTTTCAGAACCCCCCAGAGCATCACTATGAGTTTACTTGAACTTCATGGCAGTGACTTTTAATACGCATGTGAGAGGCGCCCTGGTCACATACTGGTTATGAGTTGGTCAGTAGAGTGTAACATGAGGCTTTCTATTCCAGAAATAAGAGATACAGAGATAAAAGAGAACCCACAGATGGGGGAAAATGTTTAGTGATAATACATCAGATGAAGGGCTAGTCTCCAAAATCTATAGAAAACTATAGCATCTGTAAAAGAAAAATATAAATAATTCAATCAAAAATGGTAACAAGGCATGCGTAGAAAATTTACCAAAGATGCCATCCAGGCAACCAACAACCATATGAATCAATATTTAGTTCATTAGTAGTAAGAGAAATGCACATTAAACACAAGATACTAGCTCACACCAATACTTGTAGCAAAATCTGATAAAACCTTTGAATTATGGCATTGAAGAAGAATATTGAATATATTATGAACTACCAGAAAAAGAAATAAATTTATATTTGAAGAAATTCAGCTGGGATACACTTCACAAGCAAAATGACCCCCCCAAAAATTCCTCTATTTTGAACATGCATCAGAAGCAGCCAGTCCACGGAGAAGAACAGCATTCTTGGGACAGTGAGGAAAAAGAATATGAGCCCCAAACCACGGGCTCAAACAGAGCAATGATTTTTGAGGACAATGCCTGGCTAGACACTGCTTGGTTCTGGTGTGTAGATGGTTGCTATGGCTATGGAGACAATTCTGACCCTTAACAACAACAGCAATGATTGAGATGTCATCATGGTTTTCAAATTGCCTTTTAAATAAGCTTTAATATATTTCTATTATTGGTTTTATAAGATTCTTTTTAATTTTAAAAGGCCTTCATTCCTTACCCCTTTTCTGTCTTTCAAAGTTAAATTCATGGACTTTATCCTCTGAGCAGTAGCTCAACATCACAACAAGCGCTGCCAGAGAAATACCTGATCCCCTCACACAGCAGTGAGGATAGAAAGTGTGGGAGCAATGTTCCAGTGGTCTTCTTGCTGTCTGACTCACCCTAAATAACAATCAATGGTCAAAGCAAGTTATTGTGCATTTGGAATACAAAGGAGCTCTGAAAACTCTGGACGAATTACATTACAATTACAGATTTTCATGAGCTTTTTGAAGTTTCCTCCTATTTCTTCCTAAGTATCTTTGACTACAGATTAATTTCAGCTTCTAAGAGACCTCGGCTATAGCGTGTGTCTCCTTATTATCTATTTTGATCCTTTTAAAACAATACCTTTGCCAAAAAAGTGTTTTCAAGTTAGGGGGTCATATTACAAACCTGATAGATCATCTCCAGCGCTGCAACCGCACCCATCCAGACACATCTTCTGTTTTAACTTCCGTATAGTACGTAAGTAAATCACTCTTGTCTCAATCAAACCATGATTTAAATCTTAAGTCATAGCTGGTCTTTTATCTTTCCTGCTCTTTCCATCTAAACCGTTGTAAAGTCTAGCCGAGTTTCTCCGCATAGTATGCTTTCTTTTTTCGGCACTTTTCTTTGTAGTCCTAGCATCATCACCATAATATAAATCACCATTTTCTCTTGTCCCCCCAATTGTAAAGTCATTTTGAATGTCTCCTCCCATATCTCTTTATCCCCATATTCTGAACTATGTGTGGTCAGAGTTAGTGCCCCCAAGGTCCTTCTGAGCATTTAAATACCCCCATTATATACCCCAAGTTTAAAAGAATTATTTAGAACATGTGAGTCTGATAATTAAGGCATACTTTATTTAGCCAAAGGTTAACTCTTTGCTCAGTGGTAAAACAGTGGGTTATTCATTGGGCTGCACACTTCAGTGTCAGCAGTTGGAAACCAATAGTGTCCCCATGGGACAAACATGAGGCTTTATAACCCCATAAAGAGTTACAGGCTCAGAACCCCCGGGGGCAGTCCTGCTGTGAGTCAGAGTCAACTTGATGGCAGTGAGTTTGGGTTTGGATTCTTAGTGACTTATATCTTAAGATTCATTAACTCGTATTTTCACAGGACATGCTTTGATGATCCTACTCCTCTATTATGCCATTTGATGGACTTTGAAACTCTTCTTCAAGGCCCATTATCAAATAACACGTCATTCGTGACGTCTTTATCAACAAACTTCTGCCATCATTATCCCACTCTGCCATTATTGTTTCACTTTGGAAGGACTTGTAATGTACTTATCATTATGTATCTAGACCTAAATTCAACCCTTGCTTCTGCTAAACTCTAATTTTATAGCTCTTGGAAAATTATATATATATATATATAGGTCCATAAAAAGGAGATGGCATTGTCTTATAATGTGAGGATGAAATAAGATCACCTATATATTGCACATTCATGAATGCTGTTGGCATCATCGTCTTCTAATTCTTTTCACTGCGCAATTTGACTTTCATTCAGTTCACTGCTCAGATGTTCTTTTAGGACATTGGGTTTATTTTTAGGACATTGGGGTTTTTTTAGGACATTGGGGTTTTTTTGCTTCTTCAAAACTGCAGAATACCTTGGTTAGGATAACACACAGAATCATGAAACCAATTCTTTTAGGATACACTGGATTCCACAGTAACTCAACAACAGTGAATAAGTGCCAACTCATGACTTGGACACTGTATCTCTTAAAGGGCCATCAGAGTTCTATTGAGTAAACTTCAAAGCAGTTATCTGGACTGATACTATGAACTTAATTGGATGTATAAGGAGAGCCTGAGACTATTAAACTAGTACAAGCCTAAAAACCAGAGAGCTAAAATAAGGGAGAACGGAGTTTTACCATTGTATCTGTACTGTGCCCTCTGGTAGTGACATAATTTCATGTCAACGTGATAAAAGAATGAAGGGCTGGAGCCTAGCCTGTCAGTCAGGTCCAAGACTGTTGATCCCTCCCCATGGGCGTGGCCTACTCACGAGGATTCTGGGAACCTTCTGTCTCTTGATTCTGCCATCAGAAGAGACAGGCCACCCTCTATCTCTGCTTCACATTTCTGTGACAAGCCACACGGAGCCACTGATGGCAGCAAGACCCCTGGAGGGGCATCCACTGGCATTGGACCCACAGGACTTTCACCCCATTGACCTGCGATCTTCCTGCATTCGGCACAATTGCATGTTCTGCATTCATTGGCTAATATAAGACTTATGGGCTAATGTCAAACTTATGGACTTGGCTGTGATGTTTTATTTATACATAATTTCTTATATAAATTTCTTTCTTATATACATTAGTGTCAATTAATTTGTTTCTCTAATCAACCCACTCTAACATACCTCCATTCATATATTTAAATGGAGTCAGTCTTGATAATAACGCTAATATCCTATTTTCAGAAATCTAAGTTCATGCCCTCTCAATTATCCACATTTATAAATAAGAGCATTTTAAAAACAAGCACAATTTGACGGTATAGGGATCAGCTATTTCTCTACTGCTTAGAAAACTACTGAATTCAGAGAGCTCAGAGACAGAGAGACTGAGAAAACAAAATTTAGGAGACTAGAAGTAAGATTATAGTCTTATGATACAATGTAATCTATAATATAGTGGGTAGTTGATATCTCATTCATTGTACCACAAAATTTTGAAAATGGAAAATTTTCCATTTTATTACATGAAAATTCAAATGTATTGATAATATTAATACTAAATATCTGTATAAATATTGTAGTAATTAATAATATAATTACTTGTTACTTTCTATAGAGTTTTCTCTAGGCTTTAGGAGGGAAGAAATAATCTCCTTTTATAGATTTTTTTTGCACTAGACAGAACTGTTCAAATATTTATTGTTGTTATGTGAAAGATTGGCTCAGGGGCCTCTGACCAAGGCAGTCAGGATGTGACTCCTGACAATGACTTTAACACCTGATTTCCGTTAAGGACGCACTCAGGGAAGTCCCTAAGGTCCTGCTGCTTCTCCCTGGAGCGGCCAGGCCAGTGCCCGTGATCCATTCTCTAAAGCATTCTGCCTGAGGATACAAAGATTCACACAGCCCCACAATGATCAGAAGGGATTAAATATACAATGCATTTACGTAGAGACTCGTAAATGGACTTAGGTCTCCAGGGTAAACTGTGATGTTTCGTGCCATGAAATCAAGACAGAACATTACAACAAAACACCACCCGGCCCTGTACTAGCCTCACAGCCTTCAGCAAGCTTGGCTACACTGATGCAGGCACTTGTCCATGCATTTTGCTGAAGGCCTTCTGCTGTTGCTCTGCCACTACGCTTTAGCAGGCATGATGTCATTCTCTAAGGCTGGTCTCTCCTGGCAGCATGCCCTAAGTATGTGAGACAAATGCTCACCATCCTTGCCTATACAGTAAGCACTATGGCAGTGTTTCTTCCAAGACAGTTTGTTTATTTATTTAAATCATTTTGTTGAGGGCTCTTACAGATCTTATCATAATCCATACATCCATCTATTGTGTCAAGCACATTGGTACATATGTTGCCATCGTCATTTTCAAAACATTTTCTTTCTACTTGAGCCCTTGGTATCAGCTCATCCCGCCCCCCTTATGAAGCCTTGATAATATGTAAGTGATTATTTTCCATGTTTTACACTGACCATTGACTCTGTTCATGCACTTTTCTGTTGTTCATCCCCCTAGGAGGGGGTTATATGTCGATCATTGTAATAGGTTTCGCCTTTCTCCCCCCATCTTCTCCTTCCTCTGCTGGCATCGCTACTCTCATTATAGGTCCCGGGGGTGGTGGTGGTGGTTATCTGTCCTGGATTATCTGTGTTGTGAGCTTTTATCTGTACCAATGCACATGCTCTGGTCTAGTTTGACTTGAAAGGTAGAATTGTGGTCATGAGAGTGTGAGGAGGAAGCATTTAAGAAGTAGAGGAAAGTTGTATTTTTCATCAGTGCTGTACTACACCCTGACTGGCCCATGCTGTGAAGGGTTGTCCAATTGTCTCGAGATGGGCTTTGGGTCTCCACTTCTCCTTCACCCTCATTCACATCAATATAATTTTTTGTTCTGGGTTTTTGATGCCTGATGCCTGATCCCATTGACACCTCATGATTACACAAGCTGATGTGCTTCCTACATGTGGACTTTGTTGCTTCTCAGCTAGATGACCGCTTGTTTATCTTTAAACCCTTAACACCCCAGATGATATATCTTTTGATAGCTGGGCACCATTAGCTTTCTTCATCACATTTGCTTATGCATCCTTTTTATCTTCAGTGATTATGTCAGGAAGCTGAGCATCTTGGAATGCCAGGTTATTAGAACAAAATGTTTTTGTCATGAGGGAATACTTGAGTAGAGGCCCAATAAGTGTCTGCCACCCTAATATTTAACATATAAACATATGCACATAGATCTATTTTCCTGTCATCATATAAATATATTTACATATGTATATGCCTTATTTAGACCTCTAAACATTTCCTTTGTCTCCTAGTTCTTTCCTCTTTTTTCTTTGACTTTCCTCTTGCTCCACTATCATGTTCAACCTTCCTTCAGGTTTTAGTAATTCCTCTTGGCTGCATTGCACTTGATCAAGCCACACCTGACATCCTATGCCCTCACCATCGATTTTTGATCACTTGTTCCCTTGTCCCTGGGTTTGTTGGAACCCCTTATCCTTTCTCCATTTCCCCGTCTCCCGTGTCCCCACAGAACCAACTTGTTTTCTCCTCTGGGTTGTTGATCCCACTGTCTTATCTAGATAGACATGCAAAAACAATAATAAGCACAAAAACAAAAAGCCAAACAAAGCAACGAAAGATAAAAAACAAACCAACAAAAGCTAACAAATAAAGAAAGCCTATAAATCATTCCAGGTCTGTTTGTTTACCTTCATGAGTGCATGCGTGTTTTCCAGTTGAGTCTAATGGGGTGAATACAACATACCAGTAGGAAACAGATAACCTATAGAGAGGTCTGTAGGGTCGGCCTCAATCCTAGTTACGTGCAAACCCCTGCCCACAGAATGCATTACAGAGGACAACATGGAAGCTACAGCTCAGGGAGAGGGGCATGTATGATCAGAGCACACAGGAGTAAACAAAGAGGGAAGGAGAGAGAGTGGAACATCTTGACCCACCAAGCCTAGAGGATAATATTCCTGCTCAGAGCAGCCAATGCACAGAGAGTACCATAGGGCTGGCCCCACCATGAGGGGTCATCACTGGAGACACAGTGCAGGAATTGTGCCTGATCTGGCCCCTTCACACTGGGGCGAAACACTAAGTGCATACCACAGAACAAAAAGGGGAGCAAAGAAAAAGTCCCCGAGGAATACTAAAAATAGACTTTGGGGCCAGGATTGGCACTCCATCAGACTCAACTAGAAAGCAGTTTTATTATTTTTTAGTCATGGTTGGTATTTTCAATATTCTTCATTAACAGCATAATTTATAAGCATCAATTCTTCAGTCTTCCTTAATCAGTGTCCAACTCTCACATGCATTTGAGGCTATTGAAAATACTATGGCTTGGGTCAGGTGCACTCTAGTGCTCAAAGGGACACCCTTGCTTTTTAACACTTTAAAGAGGTCTTGTGCAGAGATAGCCAATGCAATGTGTCTCTTGATGTGTTGACTGCTGCTTCCGTGAGCTTTGACTGTGAACCCAAACCAGATAAAAGCCTTGACAACCTCAATATTTTCCCATGTGTCATGATCTTCCCTATTGGCCCGGTTGTGAGGATTATTGCTTATCTTTACACTGAATTGTAATCCATTCTGAAGGCTGCACATCCTCCTCATTTTCAACAAGCAAACTTGTATCACCTGTGTATCAAAGGTTGTTAATAAAGCTCTTCCAGTCATAATGCTGAATTCATCTTTAAGTGAGCCAGATTCTCATTATTGGCTCAACATAGAGATTGAAGAAATATAGCTAAGGGATACAATCCTGACACACACCTTTCCTGATTTTAAACCATATACAACTGCATACATAAGTTTCACATAAGCACAGTAAAATATGTGAAATTCCAGTCCTTCTCAATGCTATCCATAGTTTGCTTTGGTCCACATAGTTGAATTCCTTTGCATAGTCACTAAAACTCAAATTACGCCTTTCTGGTGTGCTCTGCTTTCAGTCAAGATCCATCTGATATCAGCAATAATATCCCTTGTTTTAAGTCCTCTTTTGAATCAGGCCTGAACCTCTGGCAACTCCTTCTCAGTGTACTGCTGCAATCATTGTTGGAGGGTCTTCAGCAAAGTTTTACTTGCATGTGGTATTAATGATATTGTTTTATAAATTGCTCATTCTTTGGCATCATCATTCTTTGGCATGGGTGCCAAATGTAACTCCTCCAGTCAGTTGGCAAAGTAGCTGTCTTCCAAATGTTGTGACAGGCGAGTGAGTGCTTCTCGTACTTCATCAATAAGTTTGTTTTCAAAAAAATTAAATAATGTATCAATAAGTTTGTTGAAACATTTTGATTGGTCATCCATCAATTGCTGGAGTCTTGATTTTGGCTAATTCTTTCAGTGCATCTTGGACATCTTCCTTCAGTACCTTTCTTGATCATATGCTACACTCCTGTGATATTGTCCTACCACAGACCATATAGTATTTTAGCATAGATCTCAAATGTCCCTTTTGATGCTACACGCAATACCAATCCTTTTGAATTTGTTATTCTCAGGATAGTAAAGTATATGAGTTTCTGATGAAAAAGATCCAGTACCAGACCATTTTAGGTCACTATTGTCTAGTATATTGACATTATCCATTCCATTTCATTTCTGACATATTCCAGTTTTCCTAGTTTCATACTTTGTATGTTCTAAGTTCCAATTATTAATTGATGTGTGTAGCTATTTTTACTCATTTTAAGTCATGCTCCATCAGAAAAGTTCAGTTGCTGATAGATTTTATTCCCACAGACTTTATTCTAGCCACATAATTATGGCTGACAAATATAAATCTCTTCCAGTCTGTTGGCCAAGTAGCTTGTTTATTGGAATAGCCAAGTGAGTGCTTCCATCAGCCCGCTGAAACATTTCAATTGGTAGTCCATCAATTTCTGGAGCCCTAGCTATGACTAATGTTTTCAGTGCAGCCGGACTTCTGCCTTCAGTACCATTGGTTCTTTCTGATATGCTACCTCTTGACATGGTGAAATGTTGACTATTTTTTTTTGGTAAAGTGATTCAACCTTGTTTCTTCCTGCATTATACAATATTTTGACCATAGAATCTTTGAATTTCACAACTCAAAACTTGAATTTTTTAGTTATTTAAGTTTATGCATATTTCATCATAATATTCACTTTGTCTATTTAAATTTCCCTTTGAAATTATCACTTAAACAGTTTACATGATAAGAGTTGTATGAGCCCCATTAAAATGATTAACAGCAACAAAAACAGTTTATAAAGAGGATAGCATATGTACAAATATTCTTGATACAATTGGTGTATGGATTGTTATAAGAGCTGTAGAGCCCCCAATAAAATATTTTATTAAAAATTTTTTTAAAGGTGAAGAAAACAATTGCACAACAGAACCATTCCTTCATGCTTAGCAGGGAGGGGAGGTGAGGGGAGGATAAATCACTAGAAGGTAGACATATAGTAACTTGGGTGAGGGGGAAGACCCAAAATAAAATTAAACAAATAGATAAGTAATAAATAAATACCAAACTCGTTGCTAAAAACCCCTTTTATTGGCATTCAATTCACATATCACACACTTCACTCACATCAAGATGTACCATCATGACCAAACAAATTTCAGAATATATTTTTCATTTTTATATTCAACATTATTAATTTCCCATTCTCCCCAATGTTCCCTGCCATATACCCAAGAAACCATCAATTCAGTTACTGCCTCTATAGATTTACCTATCTTGGGTTTCTTATGCAGAAGAAGAAAAAACTAATAACAATGGCAAAGTCAAACAGGTAAAATGCTCAACCAAACAGAAAGCATAAAATTTTAAAAACTGGAACAAATTTATAATGGATCATGAGGGAGAGCAAATGATAAGGCACTAAATTTTAACCCAACTGCATCTGAAACACTCCACCTTCCACTGCATTCTGTGCACTAACCAGGCACCTCAGAGGGGATTCGCCAGACCCATAATTCATGCATGGTGCCTCTGTATTTTTAACTGAAACACAAATGAGTCCAAAGGAAACTCAAATGATAGGATATTGCATTTTAACCTATATCTGACACAATTGGCTTTACTGTGTTCTCTGTCTGAGAAGACGTCTATTCACATGTCCCAACTATGATCAGAGGGGGTTCAGCAGAGGCATAATTCATGTGTGGACCCTAAAATGATCTCTTTAGCTTTTGATTTCATCCTTTTTAACATTTGCCTTAACTATTCTACAATGAAGTTTTTGAATCATTTCTGAATCCTACATTGATCTTTTCTTTCTTTACCTTAAAAACATTTTTTTTGAGAGGATTAATCTATCCAGAGGCTTTCCTCCAACCAAGTCAATATGGATGACTCTCCTTTGAGAGGGCAGCTCTCCCTCAGTCATGTTTTGTGTGCCTTCTGACCTGAAGGACTAATCGACTGGCACTATCCAGGACAATGGTTTCCTTCTATTTGGAACATGTTCAGGATATGACAATGGTTCAATGTTATCCATAAGTTTTTCAGTGACTAATTCACCTGACGTGGATGCCTTCTTGGTAGTCCTTTTCTAGGCCACAAACCCTACTGAAGCCCATTCTCTTTGGGTGACCCTGCTTTTATTTGAAAATACCAGTGACATAGCTTCCAGAATCACTGCAACACAGAAGGCACCACATGCAACAAACTGACCAACAAGTGGTGGGTTAATATATTTAGGACAATTGTTCATCTACATTTTATATAAAACTATATCCTAGAATAATGTTTCGTGTTTACAAGTAGATCATTGTCATGCTAAATGAAAAAAAAACCCGAGTAAAGTAAAAGCTTACATAGTCTAAGGAAATCTTAAGAAATGAAAGAAAAATAAAATTCACTTCTCAGTAGGAATGAGAGAGAGGAGGTCTGTGTTCATGTTGGGGTATAGCCCCACTAATTAGCACAGTGGTTGTTTGTAAATGTTAATTTCCTAATAGTTTCAAAGTATGTTAAGCAAATGAAACATTTTGTACGTGACTCATCTGAGAACACGGAACTTTATATAGAATGAATGGCGGAGGGATATATATTATCATCATTTGAATTGGGATGAGACTTGCTTTTGGGGTTTCACAATCTAATTTCCATTTATGGAAATCAGATACTCTTTATAGGTGTGCCTAATAGTTGGCCAGCTGAAGACAAATACTTGAAACTTGAATAGAATTTCTGTTGAGTCATTTCTTGAGAAAAGATACTGAGCAAAGAAAATGAAGTGTTCTTAGAAGTGGTGAAACACGGTTGTGACTTGAGTTTCTGGAAGGTGTAAACTCACCCATGAGCAATGGCAGAAGGACCATAATAGAGATGCCCAATTAGCATTTTCCCCTTTAATGTTCTCATTAATATACCTGCTTCCTTCTTAAAGGCTTTCCTTGTCTCTGGTTTCAACATGCTTTCTCTTACCACCATTACAATCAATGATACATCTATTGTCTTCCAAGGATGGTCCATGGTTAAGTGCTTGGCTGCTAACTGAAAGGCTGGCAGTTCAAACCTACCCATTAGCTTCATCGAAGAAAAACAGCTGTTCCAGGATTTCCATAAAGGTTGTCTCCAAGATAATGCTGGAGGGTGGTTTTCATCAGTCACATGGGGTTGCTCTGAGTCAAAACTGATTCCACCGCACACAAAAACAGCATACTTTTTTTTCTGATAGTACAGTCAATGTTAGAGTTTTTTTTCAGTGAAACTGAAAATTCTCTGAGGGGAGCATACTTCTATTTCATTCTTCACATCAACAACGTTATACATTAAAAAGACTACATTGTTACATTAATAAATATTTTCAGTGGAGACAAACGGATCTGGATACTACTCATATTCTATCGTCAATGGCTGAGTAAATGTACACAACCACTCAATGTATCAATGTGGAGACTGATGATGTATTTTGAATTATAGAACTAATTTCTCTTATATTCAAAGCACGTTAATCTAACCTGGTTGTATTGACCCTGAATCTTCTATAATACATGCTGGCAATTAATTAATAAGTACATTGGTCTCTTGTAAGTCTGGCTAAATCAAGACAGTTGTCTATGCAATACAGTTTTCCACTATGCTAATTAAAACAAATTTCTGAACCCCAGAACCAATGACCCGGTTTTAGAATGTGGGAGTCAAGAGGGAAAATATCACATTATGATACTATTTAGAGAAGTTTACTGAAAACTGCCAATATCTCTCCAGAACATCCAAGCTACAGCCGGTTGGACTGAAGGATGACATAAAAAATATAACACAAATTTGTCCTAACATATTTCACCTTAAGTAGTTTACCTGCTAGTTTTAGCGTATTTTTTATCCCAAGAAATGATTTAAGGTGGCACAATAGTTTGTGCGTGTATTTATGTGAAGAATTCATAGGACTAGAAATAGCATTATACGTACAACATGATTTCAAATAACTAGACTTTGCAACTCAAGACTTATTGAAGGAAGTGAAAATGTTTCTGTACAACATTCTTATCTTTAGAGTATATCATAGTAGCAGAGCAAACTTGAAATGATTTTGAGATCTAAAATTATAAATATTACGCTCTGTATTGAAATGAGATCTAGTAATAGTTAAAGGTAATGACCCAAATAATTAACTTGAATCAAGAATATTAATAACAGTATTTTATATCAGAGAGTAGAAGAATTACATATTAATAATGCAAATCCTTCCTTGACTTTTGTGATTTTTTTTTTTACTATTTTTAGAGAAACATACCCTTTATTATCAGGCTCCAAGTGAGCCAGGCACTGAGGTCAGTAATTAACTTTATGCGGCACCACAAAGCTATGGAGGAGGAGAGCTGTGGTGTTTCCAACAGCACAGCATGTTCTTAAGCACTTTTCATGTTAGAGTCTGTCTTAAATTCTCCTAAATCATCTCCTCTAATTCCCAAGGCAGCTATGAAAGTCCGACATTGTCTGTGCAAACCAAGCCAAGCCAAACCAAACCAAATCAAACCAAACAAAACAAGACAAACCCAGAGCAAAATCAAAATCAAAACCAAGGAACAGAAATGTTAAGACATGTATATAAGGACATGGGGTAAGCAGCAGTCCTCCTAAAGAGATCTGTGTTAGCCCTGAGGATTGACTATACTCATGAATATACTTTAAGGTTGAGCTGTTCACGTTCATTAAGCCATTTTTCACCAATCTTACTTCAAGAGGTTCTATGTCACAAAAGAATACACTGAAGTAGTAGCTATTGGTGGCGATGTATCTCATAATGACTTATGGGACAGTTCTTATGTATTCTTATTTCTAACAATGAACTCACAATTTTCTTTCCCTACCAATGTATACTATCTTCACTCTAGGGAACAACATCTGAAATGATGTAGGTGACTTCCCACCAGGGTGTCTACATGATGTGTCTGTGTCCTCCGGAGACCTCGTGGCAGTGGCTCAGTGGTTGCTGTGACAGAGGGAGGTTTGAGAGGAAAGTCACATCAGGTCACTTCCACTCACATATCACTTAGAAGAACTTCATGTTTTTCATTTTTTAATGGGGAAATATATTTCACTTGGGGCAAAAATATAGTCACTTAAAATGTTGAATAGTTTTACTGGAATATACTTCACATATCAGGCAATTTAATCATTCAATCATATTAAGAAGAATGGAGCAGTCACCATCAATCTCAGAACATCTTCTTCTCATACTCATTGTTAGTCACCTATATCTCTCCAATAACCCCTGCCAGACCCTTAGGCAATTATTAATCCATCTACTGTCTCTATAAATATACCTATCCTAGGATTCACACACAGAAAATTGTATTAGGCATAAACAAAACAACAAGAGATAGCTGGGAAAAAACTAAAAGAGAAAGCCAAAAATATTAAAAATGGAAAGAATTTTAAAATGGGTCAACAAGAGATCAAATGATTAGCTGTTACATTTTCACCTAACCCCATCAGCCATAACCCATTTTGCAATGCTCTCTGGTAGGAAGTCTAGTCATACCCCTGGACTAGATTTTCAGAGGAGATTGACTGGAAGCTTAATCCATGTCGGAAACATGTTCATGTATTTTGGGCTTCCATACCCTTCTGCAAACCAGGCAGGTGTTCAGAATTTAAGCTGTTATCCTGTTCCCTCCCTTGGATTTGGATTTTATTTTCTACAATCCTTGGATCACACAGGACATTGTCCTTCTTCAGTGTGGACTGAGTTGCCTCAGTTAGATAGCTGCTTGTTTGAAGACAAGTCTTAAGACCCTAGATGCTATTATTTCTTATAGTCAGTCAGGCACCATCTACTCTCTTCACCACATTTTGCTCTAGCACTCATGTCTTCAGTGATCGATTCATTTTAGCGAGTATCTAGTAGGGCCAGGAGGGTGGAGGAAAGGTGGGGTAGAAAGGGGAAATCAATTACAAGGATCGACATATAACCACCTCCTTGGGGAACGGTAAACAGAAAAGTGGGTGAAGGGAGACATCGGACAGTGTATGACATGACAAAATAATAATAATAATTTATAAATTATCAAGGGTTCATGAAGGTTGGGGTACAGGGAGGGAGGGGGGAAATGATGAACTAATACCAAGGGCTCAAGTAGAAAGCAAATATTTTGAGAATGAGGATGGCAACAAATGTACAAATGTGCTTGGTACAATGGATGGATGTATGGATTGTGATAAAAGTTGCAGGAGACCCCAATAAAATGATTTAGAAACAAACAAAAACTTAACTGGGGCTTAGATTGGGGCTAACATAAAGTTCAACCCCCAAACCCACTCATATATATATATAAAGTTTATGTAAGTCTCTGGTTCACTTTACTTGTTTTAATTATCTCCACTAAGAGATAATGAGGTCTGAAAAGTGAACCAGAGCCGTCCGTAAACCGTAATACATAAATGGACTTTGAGCTCACACTTTATCATAGCCCTAATCTAAGACCAACTTTCGGCTTATGGCAGGTCCCTACTCAATACTGACCCTCCTGAAGAGGTCACTGAAGCGGTAAGTGCTAGTAAAATGTGGTAAAGAAATCAGATAGTGCCCGGCTATCAGAAAGAAGAGTGTCTGAGATCTTAGGGAAGTGGTTCTCAACCTTCCTCATGCCGCTACCCTTTCATACAGTTCCTCATGTGGTGGTGACCGCCCAACCATAAATTATTTTCATTGCTGCTTCATAACTGTCATTTTGCTACTGTGATGAATCGGGCGATGCCTGTGAAAGGGTCATTCAACCCCCAAAGTGGTCACAATCCACAGGTTGAGAACCACTGTCTTAGGGGGTTGCTTCTGACATCTGTTTTTAGCAGAATAGAATTAGGGCCTGTAGAAGTGTAAACAACTTGTCTCAAATTTTGCAGCTTGTCAGAGGTGAAAGCTGGATATGGACCCAGACTTCCTAACTCCAAGTCCAACCTGCTTTCCATTCGCCTCCAAGAATATAAAACGAGCTCATTGCATTTGACCTAGCAGACCCTAGACAGCCTACTCAGGGCTCTCTGTTGACCACTTAACCTCCACCGAGGGTTAAAATAGTTTGCTCTTAGACCAATCTTTACTTGTACAACCCCTGCTCTGCTCTCTTTGGAGGAGCACTTGAGTTTTAACATGTTTTTTTTTTTTTTAGAGAACATTTTAAGAGCAGCTTTAGTATTTTATATTAACAATTGCATTTTGAAACATAACCAGGCAACTCATTACATTCAACAGATACTTGTTGGTACCAACTATGTTTTGAGCCCTTAGCATGGGTCAGTAATTAGAAAAAATCCAAATCTTACAGTCATGGAACTTACAGTACCAAAAGATAATTGGAGCAGGGAAGCGGGGGCAGAGAATTAGGAAACAGTACTATGGGTTTACATAGGGTTCTCAGAAGAAGAAAGCAGCTTTGGGGTCAAAATCTGAGGGGGATGATGGGACAAGGCAGACTGATGTCTCCAAAAGGAAGACAGCAAATGCACCAGCCTGGAATGAGTACCGGAGTTAGAGCACCTGAGGATCACCAGGGAGCCAATGTGCCTGGGGCGGACTGAGCAGAATGAATGAGGACCTTCGAGGATAGCAGGAAGGTGAAGAGTTAAGGGTGGGAGTGAAGGTGTCAGATCCAAATTTTGTAGAGACTTGAACTTTTATTGACCTGTTGATAAAACAAATATATGCTTAATTATCATACATTTATTATTCTCTAATGGGACTGCTTTAAAGTTCCCTTGATTTTATGTTGAGGCATATAAGCTGGTAGATTACTGATATTTGATAAAATTCTGGAAGATGCTGTATAACTTATATAACTTGTTATTTAAAGGCTAAAGATGTGTAAGTATAAAAAGAATAATAACCTTACACAATTTAAAAATATTCCTTATTAGATTAATCAATTTAATAAAATACAATTTGTTAATTGTATAATAAAAGACAACAAATGTCATATATTTCTAAGTTAAAATTAGCTTCTGTTTCATATTGAAAACTGCATTTTAAAAAATTTCTAAAGCATTGAACTCCTTTTTAAAATGCTGGAAGCTTGTATACTTCTGTGTTGGGTATCTTAGGATTTTTAAAATAAATCACTAATACATAGATGCCTACCCAGAGAACTAGATGTTAGATGGACAAGTTTACATAAAATCCAGTTGCAATATTCTCTCTTCTTTCCAGAATTTACTTAACAGGCCAAAGCAGAATTCTGTGTTCAATAAGCTGCTGGGAGCGAGGTTTAAAATCATCTGTTCCTCAGCGTGATTTGAAGACCCCGTGAGTGAATTCTACAAGCATTGTCAGAGTGTGTGACATCTTCAAACAGGGTGGATGAACCACGATGGTCTTCAGCCTGTGCCCTCGTGAGGGAGAAGAGACGTGCACGGTGCGGAGCTGAGAGGAGAGGGAAGGAAGTGCTGAATAGCAGCAGGAAAGCACATAACACACTCTGCGACGTGATCTTCAAAGAGAACTTTTTTATATAACACGCTACAGTTAGGAGAAAAGGTTACATCTGGAACTTGAATTGTGCATTCTCCTTTGTTCTTGCCAATGCAAAGTTAGATGTGTGTGAGAGGGAGTGCTGATAAAGAAATAACTGCAGGGAATGGATTTTGTAATAGATTTCAAAGAAGTCTCCACAGATAAACTCGTGCTGTCACCTCACTGGGAACAATCTATGCCTCCCTGAGAAAAATGCTATTATTGAAAAATCGGGAGTAGTAATTTTCAGAAGTGCTATTCTTCAGAGAATAATAACTCCAGCACACTTCATCTGTGCATGTGCAGAACTGGTACCTGGGCCTCTCGGCAGTCACTTGAATCAAACAAGGGGCCACAGCGTCGTCTAAAATCAGGAAAGGCAGGGGTCACAGTGGAATCCTTCCATCCTGTTTTTTATTTCAGTCTTCATTTTGAACACATGATCTGAAGTTTCTGTTTCTTTAGAGAACTTGAAGATGGTTGCATCTTATAACGAGAAAAAAAGAAACTGTTTAAGGATGCTCATATTTTTTTTCCTGTTCACCATCAAAGCCTTCTGATTTTGTGTAGTCAGGAGCCCTGGTAGCAGAGTGGATTATGAATTGGGCTGCCAACCATAAGGAGATGGGGACCCCTCTCCTGTGTGGGAGAAAGACGAGGCTTTCTACTGCTGTAAAGATCTCAAACTCCTTCTGATGTGTAACGAGTTACAACCTTGGAAACCCACAGGGGCAGCTCTGCTCTGTCCTACAGGGCCAGTCTGAGTCACAATTGCCCCGGGGGCATTGTGTTTGATTTGGGGTTTTCTTATGTTCTCTGGGCAGAAAGTTGCATGGTCTTTTGTCAGGACTAACCCGTGAAATTATTGAGACTCACAACTGTGCTGGAGATGACGAATGGGATGATATGTACTTGAACTTGGGGTTCAAGGAACGTAGACACCATGTGGCTGAAATGTCCTGATGTGGCTGCTCCTGTCCATCCTCGTGCCTGCGATTTCCTGAGGCACCACTTTCAGACTTCCCTCTGTTTGAAGATGATTATTGTTAACAGTAGAGAGAGCTCCTGTTCTTTCACCCAGACTCTTGCTTCAGAGCTCGTTATTCACTGAGTCTGTAATTTCAGTGCAGGGATTTGGTAAAGTGGTTAACACTTATTGCCCAAGAATACGAGTTCTAAATTTCTCATCCATGCCTCGGTAGGATTTTTCAATTTTTTTATACATTTCTTGTAAGTGACCCTCATTTTCTTATAAAATCTTTCATGTATTTTTCTTCTCACGGTTATTCCCAAGCCCCTGTGTGTTCTTCACGAGCAAGACTCCTTACTACTGTCTTTCCTAAGAACTGAGCAGGGAAAGGCAAGCCGTCCTTATTTATCTTTTGGCATGATGTGTCTCAGCTCTTGGCAAAGGTTGCAGGCATGTGTCAGTCTTGGAAAACCCCTCTGTCACGTACTAGATAGGAATATTTTTAAAGCCTGAACTCACGACCTGTCAAGGCTGTAAAATTTTAAAGTTGTAATAATTTTGTGTGTATATTAGTTTTCTGTGGCTGCTGAAACAAATTGTGACAACTTTTGTGTTTAAAAAAAAACAAAACCACCCAACATATGCATCCTCTCACGGTTTTGGAGCCCAGAACTCTGGAATCAAGGTGCTGTCAGAGTCCTGCTCCCTCCAAGGGCCTTGTGGGGGAATGTGTTCCTGTCTCATCCAGCTTTGGATGGATATCCAGGATTCCTTGGTGTTCCTCGGTTTATGACCGCATTCCTCCAACCTCTGCCTTCCTTTTCACCTGGTGCTTTTTTTTAATAAACATTTTATTAGGGGCTCATACAACTCTTATCACAATCCATACATATACATACATCAATTGTATAAAGCACATCTGTACATTCTTTGCCCAAATCATTTTCTTTTTTTCCTTTTCTTTTTTTACATTTTATTAGGGGCTCATACAACTCTTATCACAATCCATACCTATACATATACCAATTGTATAAAGCACATCCATACATTCCCTGCCCCAATCATTCTCAAAGCATTTGCTCTCCACTTAAGCCCTTTGCTTCAGGTCCTCTTTTTTTTCCCCTCCCTCCCTGCTCCCCCCTCCCTCATGTGCCCTTGGTAATTTATACATTGTTATTTTGTCATATATTGCCCTATCCGGAGTCTCCCTTCCGCCCTTCTCTGCCGTCCCTCTCCCAGGGAGGAGGTCACATGTGGATCCTTGTAATCAGTTCCCCCTTTCCAACCCACTCACCCTCCACTCTCCCAGCGTCGCCCCTCACACCCTTGGTCCTGAAGGTATCATCCACCCTGGATTCCCTGTACCTCCAGCCTTCATATGCACCAGTGTGCAACCTCTGCCCTATCCAGCCCTGCAAGGTAGAATTCGGATCATGGTAGTTGGGGGGAGGAAGCATCCAGGATCTGGGGTAAAGCTGTGTTCTTCATCGGTACTACCTCGCACCCTGACTGACCCATCTCCTCTCCTAAACCCCTCTATGAGGGGATCTCCAGTGGCCAACACTGACACACACACACACACACACATATATATACATATACACATACATATATCTTTTTTTTTTCATGATACCTGGCCCCTTTGGCACCTCGTGATTGCACTGGCTGGTGTGCTCCTTCCATGTGGGCTTTTTTGCTTCTGAGCTAGATGTCCGCTTGTCACCTGGTGCTTTCTTATGTGTGTCTAATCTTCCCGAGTCTCTCTCGTCTATAGACATTTGTGAGAGTATTCAGGCCCCACCAAGAAAATCCAGGATATGCTTGTCCCCTTCCGACCCTTATTGTGTGTCCATATAAAGTAATATTTCCAGGTTCACTGATTAGGAGGTGAATATATCATTGGAGGATTATTTTAAGCCGACCACAGTGTCTGTGTGAGTGTGTACTCATACAATCAGATGTCCTACCCACAGATTTATATAATGCTTTTATCTGCCTACTTCTTTATGCCTAAAATTAAGCATATTTCACAAACATTAAAACTTAAATTGTTCCTATTAATCAATACGAAATAACACAATTTGATGGTTGCTTTATATATTCACATCAAATTCATTTTTACCATTGGAAACATATATTTTTGCATGAATATATCATGCATTAAAAATGATAAAGCCTGTTAGTCACCATGAATGATTCTGGAACACAAAGATATTAACTCCCATGAAGTAGTCAGGAACTAGACAAGAAGTTGTTTATATAATCAGTCCATTTGGCTTCCATAGATTTATAACTAAAATACTCATTCTCTCTTTTCATTTATAAGCCTTCCTTATAAGGAAGCAAACGGGGGGGGGCAGGGGAGGTGGAGACATTAGCTTAAGGCCAAATGAATCACTCACTACAGTCGAGGCAATTCATACCAGCCTTGGAGGACAGACTAGAACTGCCCCAGTGGGTTTCTAAGGCAGTACATTTGTATGGGAGCAGAAAGTCGTTCTTTTCGCTGTGGTGTACTGCTGCGTATGACCTGCTGACCTTGAGGTTAGCAACCAAACTCATAACCCATGTGTCATTGAGGCTGAAAAATATATAAGAGCTATATCAGGGCCTTACATTTTCGTAGTCCAATCTCAGTGCTCAAACTCTTAAGTGCTGGATATTCTACATTCCAAAGGACCCCTGGTGGGGTAGTGGTCATGCACTGGGTTTTGGTTCCCAGTTTGAAACCACCAGCTGCTCTGTGTGAGAAAAACAGGGCTCTCTACTCCAGTAAACAGCTACAGTGTTCGAAACTCACAGGGCCAGGTCTCCCTCCCCTGTCTTATAGGGTTGATAGGAGCAGGTACCAACTCAATGGTTGCGGGGGATTAGACCAGCTATCCCACATCAAGCTGGGTCTGAAATGAGGCGTGCGGATGATAGGAAAAGAAAGAGCTATGTACAAAGCATGGGATCGGGAGGACTCCACTCTGATGGACTGAAGTCTGGAGTGTATTTAAAGCTTGGTATTTATACTCTTCTTACACAATAGAATTGGTTACAAAACAAACATCAAAGAACTTAAACATTCCTAAACTCTTATCTATACAAATGTTACTTAACTAGTCACAGTTTCTTAACCTTAGAATAAAAAAAGCACTAGGTTCAAAGACAATCACAGGGATATGCAAGATTCAAGAGAGCCTCAAAGAGATCCTAAATAACTGAGTTATCCCTCAATGCTTTTAGCAGCAAAGTCACAAATAACAGTCATTTTGCACTGCTTCTGTCTGCAGAGACACAGAGACACAGGGGACTAAATAGTCACCCATCAGTAAACACCTTGATCAGCTGGATGCTTCCTACAAATGGTATTGAGTTCAGTTTTTAGTCTACCTTCCACTGTGGGAAGAGATGATGAATGAAAAAAGTTCTACACATGGTGTCATAGCAAATAATAATTCAGTAAACTTTCTGCAAAGAAAACAACAATCTTCATTACTGTTTCAATAAGCAACCTCATGATAAGTGAAGAAAGAAATGAAACTGGCAAGGGTTTTACCTTATTTGAATCCACAAGCAATGTACACGATAGCAGCAATCGAGAAACCAAACAACTCACTGATTTGGGCACGTTTGCTGCAAATGGCCTCCTTAAGGTACTAACTAGCAAAATGTCCTGTGGAGAACTAAGACGTGGCTCACCCCAGCCATGGCAATTTCAACCACCTCATTTGCCTGCGAAGACTAGACAATGAATAAGGAAGAGCAACGGATGCCTTTGCATGATGGGGCTGGTAAAGAATATCAGATCCGTCATGGACTCGGGAAGAACGAATGAATCTGTCTTGGAAGAAATACGGCAAGGATGCTCAGGCACGGGAGACTTCAGTCTCACATAATTTGAACACATTTTCAGGAGAAGGACATCGCGCAGGGTGAAGTAGAGTGTGAGGGACAAAGAGGAAGACCATCAAGGAGATGAATTGACGGTGGCTGGAACAAAGGACTTAAAACCAGAAAAGATGGTGAGGATGGGGCAGGGCTGGCCACAGCTGCCTTCTGCTGGACACAGGGCTGTTGTGCTGTAGAACAGACTTGGCAGCGTCTAAAACCCAAAACAAAATTCCTAGAGATATGATAGTGCTTTCCGAAAAGGGCACAGCAGGTATGGCAGTGTAAGTAAGAGCTAGGTGAGCTCCAGGGGTCAGAAATGTAAACTTCTAGGTATTCTGTTAGATTTGGTTAATTGACCGAATTATTGATCATGGCATTTTTCCACACTAGAATCCACCATTTCTGAGTGCTAGCTTATTGCTCTCTTATTGAGTCTAATGGTCGTATACTCTGTCTTTTCTTTGAGGTGTTTTCTTTTCTGCTGCCAGCCTCTTAGGAGTTGGGATTAGTGAAACTTCTGTTATGACAGCTTATATGGGTCTGTCTTCCTCTAGGAACTAAGACAAACAAGAGTTGAGACATTGCGTCCTGCCAGGAATGCCTTTCATTTCTCCAACTCAGTAGCAGAGGTGGTGACAAATTATCCTTTTGTAATATAGTCTGAAGATCCTCCAGTCATAGGGAAATCTTGGAATAATTGGCCATAACCTTATTTCCCTACGACTTGTCCCACAGGTTCTCTCAGAACTCCTGAGACCATTTTCATTGACATCTTAGGAACGGACTCTTCGGTCCCCATTTCTAACTCTGTGCCTCAGCAACTGTGAATGCTTCCTTAAACGACTGAGGATGCAAAGATGATTCCTTCTGTAACGGAACCTTGGAAGCAGGGATTCATTCTGTTTATGTCCCTTTTTATCTACTAGAAGATATCCACCTGGCCCAGCAATCAATATTGATCATCACTCAATAAACTTCTGTTGAATTGTCTTAATTCATGTCATATTTAGTTTGCAAATATCAAGTGGAAATTCATTTCTAATATGACTAAGGGTTAGGTCATGAGCAGGCAGAACTTTTAACCATTCACTGTATTATTATTATTAATTTTATTTTTTTACTCAAACCTGGGCCAAGTATGCATTTCACGACGGGCACTCTTGGTGGATAGTATTGACTCTCTCAGACTCTGCTCTCTATGCCAGTTTGCATATTGGGAGCATCATCATGTGGTGTTAGCATTTTTGTTTTTCCAGCTGGTACTTCCCAAAGTTGTCATATCTAGAATAACAATATGTCATGAGTCTTGTAAGTAAGTGTCAAAGAACTAGCAGCTGTGTAATGTGGCTAATCAGCAGGGAACACAGGCGGTGCTTTCATCCACCTAGCTAAATGTTTTCATTCATTTTACTTGTAATTGGAGATGGTAAATAACTCAGCTAATATTCCTTCTGCAAATCCATTTTAAATTTTGTAAGTTTCAACTATTTCAGGTCAGTGTTTTGTTTTGTTTTTTCAATAACTTTCCACGCCCTCTTTGATGTGGTTTGAGAGGGTGGGCCCGCTGTTTGCTCAAATTCTGATTCCCTTGATGTGTGAAAACAACTCTCTTTTGAGTCCTGATTCAGAAATGTAACTGCCATTTAGTGCCGTTAATGTACACTACTACAATACTCACACAGCTGATACACTAGAAGCCCCACTTAGGATATTCCTGGAAGAGAAGCCCCGGTGGCCCAGTGGTTAAGGTCTCAGCTGGAAACCTAAAGGTTGGTAGTTTGAACCCACCAGCTGCCCTGCTGAGTGAAGATAAGGCACCATGATTCCCTAAAGATCTACAGTCTTGGCATTCCTATGGGGCAGTTCTACTCTGCCTTACAGCTTTGTCCTGAGTTGGAATTATTACAGAAATATGTTTTCCCTCTTTCAAAAATTATGTGGGTTTTTATATTAAAAGTTCTATTTTGGCAAATCCTATCCCCTTGTGCCGACAAGGAAACTTCTTGTCCCATCCAATGAAGAACTGTGCTAGTTACAGCGATAGTTTTTTGTCTCAAAACCTCTAATTCATTACTCTCTTTCCTCTCCTCTCTAGTTTTTTCTAATTTTACTCTCATCACTTTTTCAAACTCCTTATAATTTCCCTCCGTTTCTGGCTCTCTCTCAAGCACACGTGCACATATACACATCAGTGTGTTTTGAAGTATAATGTGTTATTTTCACTCTTGCCAGATTTTCAAACAGGAAACAATGCCCATGCCCCTCTTTCACCTTCTATGTTTGTTAACTAGAAGTAAATAGTAATTCGGGTGGAAGACAGAAATCCTACCCGGTTCTCCACGCCAGCTTTAGGAGAAATCACGGCTCCTATTTGGCCTAAGTCTTTAGACACTTAGATGGACGCTTCAGTATTTAGAATTTATAGAATAAAATGGGTGAATAATTAAGAATTAATGACACCTTGATTTGATCAGGCACATCTTGGTCCCAAAAGTGATATATTTGCTTTCCAACACTTTAATGAGGTCTTGGTCAGCATTCATTTGGATCCAAGCAATGTGACCTCATTAACAACTTCAGTGTTTTCAGGTTTGAATTTCTGGTCGCTTTCTGTCAAGGTACTGCTGCAACTGTGGTTGAACTATCTTCATCAGCAAGGAGTTCAAGTCCTTCTCACTTTTACCAAGAAAGTTTGAGTCGCCTGCATCTTCCAGAACGTTATCAAGCCTTCCTATAATTCTAATGCTTCAATCTCCATTCTTCTTCACACAGTCTAACATCTAGGGTTATTTGCTCAGAATAAAAACTGAATATGTATGGTGTGAGGATATAATCCTGATACACACCATTCTTGTTTTTAAATGAAACAGTAGTCTCTTGTCTTGTTTTAGCGATTACCTTTTGGCTTATGTACAGGTTCCACATAAGCACAGTAAATTGTTCTGGAATTCCAACCTTCTCAATTTGATCCACAGTTTTCTGTAACCTACAGAGAGAGTTGAATGTTTTTTCATAGTCATTAAAGCAAACAAATATCTTTTCAGTACTCTCTGCTTTGAACCAAGAGTTCCTGGGTTCAGCAATGATAAGATATCCTTAGAGGCAGATGCGCTTAGGAATTGGGTTTGAACTTTTGGCAGCTCTCTGTCAATGTACGCCTGCAACTGTTGAATTATCTTTAGCAAAATTTCACTTGTGTGTGATATTACATATATTGTTTGATAAATTCCACACTCCATTGACAACTCTCTTGGGAATGGGCACAAATAAGAATCTTTTCAAGTCAGTTTTCCAAGTAGTTGTCTTCTAAATTTCTTAACATAGATAAATGAATGCTTCTAGTACTTCATTAGCTTGTGGAAATACTTTGACTGGTATTTTTTAAATTCCTGGAGCTTTCCCCTTCCCCTAATACATACAGCACAGCTTGATTTTTTTTTTGCTCAGTATTAGCTGCACTTGATTGTATATTACTTGGTGAAATGATGGAATGTTGACCACTTGCTCTTGACACAGTGGCTCTTTGCATCCATTGTATCTTATTTTGATGCTTCCTGCATCTTTCACTAATTTAAATTAGATTCAGGAAAAGTAAGGGCAATTAAAAATCTAGCAACAATATATCTGTATTGTTAGGTGCCATTGAGTTGGCTCAAACTCATCACAACACTATGTAAAATACAAAGAAACACTACCTAGTCCTGGATTAGCCTCATCATTCTTTCTATCTTTGAGCCTATTATTGTAATCACTGTGTTAATCCCTCTTGTCAAGGTCTTCCTCTTTTTCCCTGTCCCTGTACTTAACTGAGCAAAATGCCCTTCTGCAGGGACTGGTCTCTCCTGATAACCAGTCTTGCCTTTCCATGAGATGAAGTCTCACTACCCTCCCTTCTGGGAGGCATCCGACTGCACTTCTTCCAAGGCGGATGCGTTTGTTCATGGTACAGTTCATGGTTCACTTTCAATATTCTTAGGCAGCACCATCATTCCAATCCACCTTTATTCTTCCTTTTTCAATATCCAATTGAACATCTAATACTCAATCCGATTTCAATATACACTTATCACATGCAGATGAGGAAATGGAAAATTCCAAGGCTTGATTTAGGTGCACCTTCGGCCTCAAAGTCACATCCTTGCTTTCAAAACTTTGTTTAGGTTTTGTGCAGCAGATTTACTCAATGCAGTAAGTCCTTGACCTCTCGACTGCTGTTTTCATGAGCATTGATAGTGATACAAGCAAGATAAATCCTTGAAAACTCCAGTTTTTTCTCCATGTATCATGATGTTACCTATTGGTCCAGTTGTATGGATTTTGGTTTTCTCTCACTGAATTATATCTATACTGAAAGTTACAGTCCTTGATCATCAGTAAGTGCTTCAATTCCTCCTCACTTTCAATAGGCAAGATTGTGTCATCTGCATATCAAAGTTGTTAATAAGCCTTCTTCCTATCCTAATGTTGCATTCTTATTCATATAATCCATATAATTTCTCTGAATGTTTGCTCAGGATTCCCTGATGCAATTTGTTCCATATTTCAAGCCATGCAGTGTTCAGCACAACTGCCTGTGGACCCATGCACAGGTTCGGCATGAGCACAATAAAGTGCTGTGAAATTACCATCCTTCTCAAAGTAGTCCATACTTTGATATGATCTGAACAGTCATGTGTCTGTGCATAGTCAATATAACGCAAGTAAGCATGTTTCTGCTATTCTGTGTTTTGAAGCAAGCGTCATCTGATATCAGTAATGATAACCCTTGTTCCAAGTCCTCTTCTGAATCTGGCCCGGATTTCTGGCAGCCCCCTGTTGATGCGCTGCTGCCACCCTTGATTATTAGCAAAGTTGTACTTGCATATGATATTAATGAAATTGCCTTATAGTTTGCTTATTTTATTGGGTAACCTCTCTTTGGAATGGGTACTAATATGATCTCTTCCAGTGAGTTCTCCAGGAAACTGTCTTTGGCATAGATGAGTGAGTTCTTCCAGTTCTGCATCAGCTTGTTAATATCTTTTAATCAACATTCCATCCATTCCTGGAGCCATTTTGTTGGTTAATGCCTTCAGGCTAGCTTAATTTTATTTTTTTTAACTTAAGTACCATTGGTTCTTGATCATATACTAACAACAACCTGGATACATTTTTTAAACAAAATATAAACAAAAGTTAAAAATGCAAAGTAACTGTTTCATGACATAGTTATATCTTTATCTACACACGCCTGAAGGCAGTGTTTCCATCTCTCTAACCCTTTACAAGGAATTCTGAACTCTCCAATTTACACTCTGGTGAAACCGCTGTGTTGGCATCCTCTAAGGAAACCAATTGTGTTCCTTTCAATGCTCTTTCCATTTGAGGAACAAAAAGAGGCATGAAGGGTGAAAATAGAGCTATTGGATGCACTCTGGCTACTCATGAATGAGCCGATGTGTGGTCATAATAAAAAAATCCTCCATGTAATATTTGTGGGCTTTCCCCATCAATAATGTTTTAAATATTTTAAAAATTTCATATTGTGTCCCTATGATCATTCTGTGTTCTTTGAAGAAATATGTCAAAACAGTCCCAATAAACCTCTGAGCTGACCTTTCTAGTTTGAATTTAACTAATTCAACTGATCCAATCAAAGTTAACTATTTTGATTATCTTCTTACTTTGAGGACACCATAATGAGACTCAGACAACGTATTAGTGAGAGAACTCGTTTGTAGGCATACATTGATTGTGGAGATATGTTTGACTACTTCTTGTCTGAAATAAACCCATGTATGTATGAACTGAAACCCAGGAGCAATCGTTTTTAATTTCCCATTGTAAATCTATCTGCCAGAATGTATAGTCCACATTCTGTTTTATTTACTCATTACCATTTATGATTTTATTGTTTGCTGCTAATTTTTTGTTCATGTACTATATTACTAAATTAAAATTACAAAAGACACTTTTCGTGGACTAATTTATGTTTCCCAAAGTAAAAATATTATAATCCCTGGCACCAGTGTATGGGACTTTGTATGAAAATTGGGTCTTAGCAGATATCATGAAAGTTAGATGAGATCATATTGGATTATGGTTGGTGCTAATCCCATGGCTACAATCCTTATAGGGAGGCCCAGTGAAGATATGGCAACACAGGACATTCCAGGAGAATTCCATGACAGGACAGAAGCAGAGACTGGTTTGGTGTATTTGGAAGTCAAGGAGCATCAACTACGGCTCAGTATCACCAGGAGCTAGGAGATTAGCATGGAACAGATTCTGCTTCACAGGCTCCCAAAGAACTAAACTTGTTGACTCTTTGGTTTCAGATCTTTAGTGCTCAGAACTATGAGATAATAGGCTCTGTTGTTTTAAGCTGGCCACCGTATAGTGTGGTACTTTTGTTATGTGAGTCCTAGGAACCTAATACAGTATTCAATAAACTACCTGTTGAATGACTCAGATTTTTCTTTAAAAATGTCCCTTCTGCTTTATATGTGACAAATCTCCTTACACACATGCTTCTATGATCATGATGTATTTAGGAAAATATTGTTGGCTAAATAGCACGCTTGTCACAGTGCCACATGTCTATCTTAGGCGGCCCCGGTGCCCTAGAGCCTTCCTTTCTCTGATCCCTTCTGTAGTACAGAACGGCTGCACTTTGTAGGCAAAGCCACCAAGTCCCAAATTCCACAAACTAGAATTTCCATACCCTCATCGCCTGACTTTGAACCTCCAACCCAGGGATATTTATGCCTTTTTTTCTCTTATTGAGCTCAGATGGAACCAGTCTTCCATCATTTTGGAAACCAAATCCATCTCACTAAGTACCCTCTTCTGTGAGTGGTGAAGGAGTCCGTGATGTCAGTAATCCCAATTTTCCTTGCGGGAGGAGGCTGTCAGCTCCTCTACAGATTGATAGCCTCAGGTGGCCAAAGGATTCAGTTCCACACTTTACTATGTGGCTGATATGAGTTGGAGGCAACTTGATATCAATGAGTTCGTTGTGAGTAATCACAGGAGGCCTGGTGGAGCTGCGCATTAAGTGTTTGGTTGCTAACAGCAAGGTCAGTGGTTCAGATTCATGGCGGCTCCATGGGAGAATGATGGGGCTGTGTGCTCCCAGAAAGATGTACACTTTCTGGACAGGTACCTAGGGCCGCTCTAAGTTCAAAACAACTCACTGGCAGTGATTTTATTTTATTTTATTTTGAGCAACCGTGGCACAGGGTGAAACAAAAGGTTGGTACTTGGTTCCTGTCCTAAAGTTTGGTAGTTTGAACACTGCCCGCGGTGCAGGGAAAAAAAGGCCTAGAGGTCTTTTACCGTCAAGATGTCAGCACGTAAGACCCCGAGGAAAACATTCAATTACCATGAGTGGGAACTGCCTTCTCAGCAATGGGTTTGAATTTGGTTTAGTTTCTTTTGGCTTATTTTGAGTAATTAAAATAGTTCCTTTTGTTCTATTAAACTCTGACATGAAAATGGCTAAAAATATTTACCCCTACTCTGATGATCAGTAAGGGAAATATGGTTTGTTATGTAGTGATATTTTAAATGTTATTTAAATTCAAAGGCATCCATAAAAATCCATTTTAGAAGAATAACTACTTAAAAACTCAAAATTAACATTCCTCCCCCCTGTGTGATCAGGATGAGTATGGGGGAGGATTGTAGAAGAAAACAATGTATTTATAAACAGAAGTGGAATCTTGGTTACTCCACTGGTTTCATCGCTGCTGTGGACATGATTGATTAGTGCAAAGTGGTCTAGCTGCCTCCTGTAGTTTTCTTCTAGTGTGGTCCTAGTGACTCCGTATGAGAGCCATTCTGCCAAGCCTCAGGTTTTTCCTGTTCACTATCCTGGCCTTTGTTGCTCTCATTTCTGGTTAAAAGTATAAGAACACAGTCCAGACCATATGTTTTAGGTCACATTAGATATTCATAGGTATGTAGATAGATAGATTAAATATTTTAAAAAACAGTGCAATTCCATTGAGTTTTACCCTTGGTTTTGCATGGATCAATAGCCCATTCCTTTAATATTAAGTGATAGTCTATGATATGGATCACCAGGGTTTGTGTAAGCGTTCACCTGTAGAAAAACATGTGAGGGAAAAATGAATATTTGGGTAATTTCCAGTTTGGGGTTATTGTAATAAACCTGCTTTGGACAGGATGTGCTGTAAGTTCTTATTTCTTGGAGATACATGCCCAAGGGTACAATCGCTGGACATGAAAATGGTAACTTTAATTTTTGTATCGAAAAGCTCTATTAACCTACTTTCCAAAATGACTACATTAGGTATTATCGCTTTGCAGTAATGTATGAGTGATCTGATTTTTCTGCATCTTTGCAGTAGTGATGCTAAAACTGTTTCAGTTCTTTCTTCGAGGAGGGTTAAGGTAATAAAGGAGGCACAGAGGATTCATAAATTCCTTTCTGTCCAAGTACCACCAAAACCCCTGAATACGCTATCCCCACGGTACACATACCTCCGTATTTCAATTGCGTCTTCCTCTTTGATTTGTGAATTCCTTAAAACTAAATTGCTCAATTTACACATGTTTGGTGACTTAGTCTATGTTGCTATTATTAATTGCTGGTTTACTTCCACTGTGATCACAGAAAACACTACAAAATTTCATATCTACAAAATTTGCTAAGGTGCAGTTGTCTTTTGCTACTGTGACAGAAATAACCAAGGAATGGCTTGGACAAACTGAAGTGTATTCTATGACCATTTAGTGTGTTCTTGTTGGGTGCCATTGGTCAGTTTCAATTCACAGCCTCCTCGGGGTTGAGCAGAATTAAACTCTGCCTGGCCCTGAATGATCCTCCCAGTCATTGTCATGTTTGATTCCACTGCAGCCTTTGAGTCAATGTTGCATTAAGGATTTTCTCCTTTTTGCTGACCCTCTACTTCTCCAAGTTGACTTGATAACGTGTCCAGAGGACCTGAGACAAAATCTTGCTGTCCTCACTTTGGAAGAGCTTTCTGCCTGTCTTGTACAGACAAATGTGTTCTTCATCTGGCAACTTCTTGCCCTTTTAACATTTTCCCCCAACGCTATAAATAAAATGCATCCGGCCTTCTGTCTTTATTATTTACTGTCCAATTTGCATTGGAGGCAACTGATAATACCACGGGTTGGGTCAGGAACAGGAAGATGGTCAAGGAGCTGGACTGACCCAGTGAGTGCGACAATGGCGTCAGACCTGACCCCAATGTGAGGCTGCTGTAGGTCTGGGCAGTGATTTGTTGTGGTCGCTGAGAGCTGGAAGGGACTCAGTGGCAACAATTTAATGGATTGGTAAATTTTTCATTAATGCATCTTGGTGGTTTAGGGGGTTATACAGTGGGCTGTTGCCAGCAAGGTCAGTCGTTCCAAATCACCAACTGCTCTGTGTGAGAAAGATGAAGCTTTCTACTCCTGTGGGGAGTTACGGCCTCTGAAACCCACAGGGATAGTGCTACGCTGTTCGATAAGGTTGTTATGTATTGGAATCAATGATAATGGATGTGGTTTGAGTTTTGTTTTCTGTTCAGTTTCCTTGCTCTGTTGTTTGATTTTCTGATACTAAAAATCAATCCTGGCTAGTTAAACCAATAATGTTCACATATTTTCTGTCATTTTACTTTTAATTTACTATGTATTTGAGTTTTTACCAGTTTTAAGTTTTGATTGTTTACAGATCTATAATTTTCATTTGATTGTTATAACATTTATTTCTTTGCCACATTTTCTATTTTTCATGAATTCAAGAGATGAATGAATATTTATGATGGTCACTTTATGATAGTTTATGATGGTCACTTTAAAATTCTTGTCAGATCATTCTAACATCTAATTATTCTCAACATTCACTGGTGTCAATTGATTGCTCTCTTTTATTCAGAATACGGATTTCCTACTTTTGGGTATGGTAAATGGTAGACCAGACACTTAAATTGTTAGAAAGCTCTTTTTTTGGTTTGAAAGGTATTGTGGCGAGCATGCACAATCAGAGTTTGCCACTTTAGTCATGTTCACTTCAGTGCACAACTTAATGATATTAATTATGTTCACCCTTTTGGGTAACACGGGCTGGGATGCTTCGTGTGGGCACAGTGAGCTGTCACCTCACTTAGAGAGTTGTCATTTGAAGACCAGCTTAAGACCCAGATGCTATTCCTTATGACAGCATGTGAGCTTTCCCTCACTGCGCTACAGCACCCATACGCTCAGTGATCCCTTCAGGAGGACAACTATTGAGCAGGGCCACATCATAAGACCTGGTGTGTCTTAGATGAGAGCTTATGGTGAAGTGAGAACTCACAACCCATAGATCTCACTGGCCCACTTTAAAGGTAGCATTATTGGCTTGTTGAGATAATTTACATAACCTCCACGAGACAATTAGTAATTCTAATAATAATATCATCAGTCTAATTAATTATATAGATTTTAATGTACTAGTTCCTAAGTGCTTCCCCCACTCTCTCACTAACTATCATGATCCCAATTCTACCTTGCAAGTCTGGCTAGAGCAGAGGATGTACACTGGTGCAGATAGGAACTGGAAACACAGGGACTCCAGGGCGGATGATCCCTTCAGGACCAGTGGTGTGAGTGATAGTATTGGGAGGGTAGAGCGAGGGTGGGTTCGAAAGTGGGTACTGATTACAAGGATGTACATGTGAACTCCTTCCTGGGGGACGAACAAAAGAAAAGTGGGTAAAGGGAGATGCTGGACAGGGCAAGATATGACAAAATAATAATTTATAAATTATGAAGGGTTCATGAGGGAGGGGGTAGCAGAGAGGGAGGAGAAAAATGAGGACCTGGTGCTAGGGGCTTAAGTGGAGAGCAAATGTTTTGAGAATGATGAGGGCAATGAATGTACAAATGTGCTTTACACAATTGATGTATGTATATGTATGGATTGTGATAAGAGTTGTATGAGCCCCCAATAAAATGATTTAAAAAAGAGAGAAAGGTTTTATATATATACACATTAGCTTTATATATCATATATATTCAATATTTATATATACTATATATTATAAATATATATATTAGCTTTTTAAACTAAAAGTACATGGGATGTTCACTTATATTGTTTAAAACTTCAGTAACTGAGCACTGTTTAAGAAAGCAATGAGGGTTAAGCACAAAGTAAATGTTTCAATAACTTTCATTCACTGAGGCTACTCCACAGGACTAAGACTTGTAACAAAAAAGTAAAAAAAGTCTGAAACTGGCAAGTATGTTGGTCTTAAATTGCTAATTATTGGGTAACCTCAAAAGCAAGACATTTGAACTTATAGTCCACTGACTTTGGGAGAGCAAGAAATCTCTCCATACTATTTAAATCCTTTATTTTAATAGGTGGTTGGCGTATTTAAGTTTAATATGTAGCTCTGACCAAAATTGGGGGTTTGGGTTCCAATGAAAGTTTCCTTGTTAGGGTCTTTCCAATGTTCTGGTGGCTCCACTCTTCCCTGCTCCTGGGGTTTGCACTGCATCCTTGTTGGTGAAGGCTTTCCCAGACTGTTCGCACTGTTGCTGGGCCTCCATTTGCTGGGAGTCAGAAAGCAGACATCACGGGGCAGGGTCTTCTAATAGTACTGGATGGAGGGGAGGGAGATGTGGTCCTCGGCTAACACTTTGCCTGCCAGGGAGCTGGACTGTGGATTTGCGGCTTCTATTGCTGCTGCTAGTGACCTAGACTGCTACTGGGTCACAGAACAAGCACCAAATCTCTGTTGCCATTCCCTCTTCCTCATCCTTTCCCAAAACAGAGCATGATTTGCATGCTTTCTTTTTTGTTGTTTATTTCTTTTCCCTTATGTCTGTGGGTATTTTCAGGCGCAGAAATCTCCAGTGCCTACTCTGAGAATATATGGAAGGGGGAATAGAACCTCAGAAACCATCATTTTGACACCCGTCACGTCCTGGTTGGAAACCACGGAGAGCAGTGAGTATGTTCATGTCCGGGGGGTACAGATGCTTAACACCATCGCCTGTGAACTGAGCGCTTGAGGGTTCTAGTCCATCGAGAAGCAACTCGACAGAAAGAAAGAAAGAACAAACGAAAGAAAGATCTAGTGATCTATTGCCAAAATATCAGCCATTAAAATCTTCTTGAACACAGAGCACAGTTACATTCCTATATACACAAGATTGTCATGGTCTGTAAATAATTCGACAGCTCTGACACTGGTGCACCAGGTGTCTTTAAAAAGTTCATGGGGGGAAAAAGTTCATGGGAAAATGATGACATAAAATAATGCACGTTTCCCCCAAACATTTTTTAGTACCATACTTTTTAAGTATATCAAACTGTTTGTAGGTCTTCTTTAATCATCCTTCCAGGGCATTGGGTTGAAGTAAAAGGGAAAAGACAAGCGCAAAAAGTTCATCTACAAAACCATGTCCCAGACCAGGACACAGAGCTACTATTTAAGAAGGCTTGTCAAATAGTCCCCCAAAGTTAAAGAATATAAATTTTCACAGTAGTTAGGATTCAGTTGAGTTCCCATTTTCAAAGATCAGTCTTAGAATCTCACTCTTGGTCTAGCCAGATTGTAGGAACTCTTCCATCCTTAAGGGTAACACATACTCAAATTGACTCTCTTACCTTCATTGCAGCCTATGATCTAGTTTTAAAAGCAAGCATTTATTAAATATTTACTGCAATTAAAGGGGCCCTGGTTACATGATGTGTTATGCATTCAGCTGCCAGCAGTTTGAAAACCCAATCCTGTTGTCCTACAGGGTCCCAATGAGTCAGAACCGGTCCCAATGAGTCAGAACCAGTGTCAATGAGGTGTCCTTTTTATTTTATTTTTCCTGCAATCAATCAAGGTTGCTGCAGATGCAATGAAGATATAAGAATGAATATGATAGACACACTCATTTTATAATGATGAAATTTATGATTGAAACACACAGATTGTCTGCAAGGTGAAAGCATGAAGACCGGTGTCTAGATAGTATTTCATACTAGAGAACTGCTTTCAGATTCTAATGTCTCTAGTATTGATCCAACTAAAACAGCCAGAATAAAAATTACTTCTTGAACAATTAAGAGCATTAAGGTGCAAAAGCATGTTGTAAGCATCAAGCTCGCATGTCTACACCCACTACTGTTGAGTCGCTTTCAGCGCACAGAGACCCTGTAAAACAGAGAATAGCTCCAGAGTGATTTTGAGGCTGTGCAACTTGGAATTCTAAGAGCACACTGCTGTGTCTACAGTGGGTAGGGGCAGGCAGCTGACTTGGCACCTAGCAGCCCAACACTGAACACAACATGCCAAACAAGTCTATATATTGGAATGATTTCCCATGAAATGAATTGGCAGCAGTTTCAAGTAAAGAGGAAATGATACTTCTTAGTATTTCTTAAATTTCAATAAAACTAAATCTCAAACACTTAAAGACTTGCCTGGCATCTTTCCTTCAAAAACAACCAACATATGAACCTCAGTTTACTTGCTGGTCAGCACCCGGTGACAGAGTAAATGCTGAAGTTTTACTGTTTCTTGGTCTTGAGCACTGTAAACAGTGGTTGAAAGGGATATTGATGTTTGATTAGATTGATATTTTATATTGCGGCTTATCATTGTTGAAACAGTTATGATTCTATCAACAGTAGTTACTTGATTTGGTTGTGTTATTAAGACTGTTTAGAATCATTAATATCAAACTTCTGAATTGAAAATCTTTAAAAATCAATTCACTAAATGCATGAAAATTTTAATTTGTTCTCTACTACTGAATGGTGTGAATCTACAGATATATAATCACATCTCCTTCCTCCTTTTATACTTGAAACCAAAGTCAAACAATAGAGGTCAAAGTATGAATGTTTCTATTAATAAAGTTGAATTGTTATATGTGACTTACATGTATGATCACAGGTGAAAATCTCTTATCTTTCTTTTCATTCCAAAGTTGAAAAGGATTTACTCCATTGCAGTAGTTTTTCTTTAAAAAGGTGGGCAGGGCTCATATCTGAGAGACGACTGGCTCATTATCTAGATGAGTAGGAAACGTGTAAACAGTCAAAAATGTGCCCCAATGTAAGAGAATAAAACCACAAACAAACAAACAAACAACAGTGCCTTTGAATAAATCATGACTCACAGTGACCCAATATGACTGAGTAGAAGTGCCCCTTTGGGTTTCTGGGACTTAAAATCTTTACAGGAGCAAACAGTAACTGATGGATTTGAGCCACCGACCTTTCACTTAGCATGGCAACAGGTTCCTTAGTAAGGGGACAGTATGTACTCATTCAGTAACCTGTAAGAGCCCCAGTGGCATAGTAGGCTGTGCACTGAGCTTGCTAACCACAAGGTCTGTGGCTTGAACCCAGTAGCACAGTGGTTCTCAACCTGTGGGTTGCGGCCCCTTGCGTGGGGGGTTGGGTGAGGAGTGTCGAACGACCCTTTTGTAGGGGTTTCCCAATTCATAAAAGTAGCAAAATTACAGTTATGAAGTAGCAATGAAAATAATTGTATGGTTGGGGGTCACCATCACATGAGCAACTATATTAAAGGGTCGCGGCATCAGGAAGGTTGAGAACCGCTGCTTAGCAGCTCCAAGGCAGAAGGTGAAGCTGTTTACTCCCATAGAGATTCAGTCTTGGAAACCCAAAGGGCTATACCCTGTCCTATAGGCTCAGAATCAAATCCATGGCAGTGAGGTTGAGTTTGTTTTAGAACTGCTGTGTCCCCCATCTTCCCTCTACCTTCATGACATCACTACTCCCATTATTGTTCCTGAGGGTTTTTCTGTCCTGGATTCCATGTGTTGAGAGCTCTTCTCTGTCCAGGTGTACATGCTCTGGTCTAGCCAGATTTGTAATGTAGGAGGAAAGTGTGGGGAGAAAGGGGGAACCAATCATAATGATCGATGTATGAACGCCCCCCCCCACCCCTGCCACCCACCTAGGGTGACGAGCAACAGAAACATGGATTAACTGAGACAGCAGACAGTGTAAGATATGAAAACAACAATAATTTATAGTTTATAAAGGGTTCATGAAAGTGGGAAGGTGGGGGAGGGAGGAAAACAAATGAGGAACCGATATCAAGGGTTGAAGTAGAAAATATTTTTCTTGTACAACTTATGTAAAAATGTGCTTAACACAATGGATGTATAGATTGTTATAAGAGCTGTACGAGCCCCCAATACAACGAAGAAGGAAAAAACAGAATTGCTGTGTCTATACCCACCTGAGAAATTGAGGTTGGTCTGGCCTTTCCAATGACATATGTATTTACGTACAAGGAAATGGTCTCTAATAGGAATTTGTTTATTCAATAGTACTAATGCTAGTGATTGAAACCATGAAGTCTAAAACTTAAATGCTTAAAACAATTGGACAGGGCCCAGTGGCTCAGTGGTAGATTTCTTGTATTCCTTGTGAGAAACCTGAATTTGATTCTCAGCCAACGCACCTTCTGTGCAGCCGCCCCCCTTTTCTGTCAGTGAAGGTTGGTGTGCTGTTGTGATGCTGAAGGGGTTTCAGTGGAGCCGCTAGACTAAGGAAGGAGCCCTGTTTGCATAGTGGGTGACGCATTGGAGGGCTCACTGCAAGGTTAGAAGTTCGAACACAAGCTGCTACTGTCTGCTCTTGTAGTCAACTCAATGGTAGTAAGTGTATCTTAATTTTGACGTTCTATACTAAGACAGACTAGGGAGAAAGATCCTTTCATGTTCTGCTCATATATTACAGGTAAAAACAAGTTATAGAACTATATAAAGAGGCTCTAAAAATCTTGTGGAAAAAAAATTCGTTTCATTTCACTTCCATTAACTTTTGGAAGCCCTATGATGTTTTTATGCAAATGGGTCTGATAAATATATTTACTGGTTGGGAAGATGTCTACCAACAACATCTTCCTGATCTACAAGGGGGACTACATGTCCACATGATATTTTTCTTGTTTAGGTATAATACTTTTGCCACATTTAATAAATGAATATCAGCTATTGGTTAAATAGCCAATAGTTAAGGAGACTTCAAAAGTTTGTTGAAAATTAATATGTTTTTACCAAAAATGTTTTGAAGCCTCTTCATATACTTCCAAGCTTGAATTCCATCCTTCTCTACAGAATTATGTAAAAATTTCAGAAAAATATTGACTTTAAAAATTAGAGATCTATGTATGCATTCGGCATTCATGAATGAGTTGTGGTCTGCATAATCATAGTGTTTTATAACAGAGAAAACTCTTTGGCAGGAGGAGAAAAATTCTTTAGAATGTCTTGTTCCACGTAGGTCCAGGGAGCTTGTTAACTACTCTCAATTCCTGGGGCCTAATTAAACGGGTGAATCTTAAATAGGATGGAAGTGAGTTCAGAGAACCTTCACAGTTTCCTGGCTAACCATAAGCCTCTCTTTGTTGTACCAGGAAATCAAATGGAATCTAGATGTATGGAAAGTTAAGTTTGAGATATTTAATTTTGAATTCTTTTAAAAATTCATTAGCTAGCATGAATGCTTTTTATGGTAAAACTTATGATTTGAAGGCTTTTGTGATGCCAAAAATTTACAATGGGAAATACACAAAAGCACACATATATGCATTTGGCCTGGCTGAAATGAGAAGCAGAGATGAAAGATAAGAAGGTGGAACAATGACTCAAGCGTGAGAAATCCCTGCACACTCGGCCTCCCAGCACTGCCCTGAGCGGCCAGCATCTGACTTTAGCTGCAGAGCCATGGAGAGGAGACCGTCTGCCTCACCCAGTGGACAGTGGTGACGTAATCCTTATTCTTACCTTAGCCTCACAGCTGTAACATACCAGGTGCAGGGATTCTGACCTCTTGTACCTAATTTAAAAATAACCATAAAACATGGTGTACTGAAGTGTTTTATGATTTCTAAAGCACCATTAGGGCTTGATATTTTGCAGCATTGCGACATAGCCATAAAGATAGTAAGACAGTTATAAAGCAACGTAGAAAAGCTTTAAAAATGAAAAAAAAAGTGCATCCACATCCTGGTTCCCCTAAAGAGTAGAATAGAATGGCTCCATGAGACTGTGAAGCTTTATGGGAGCAGAAGCCTCATCTTCTCCCTCTGAGCAGCGAGTAGGTTCGCACGGCGAATCTCATGGTTAGCGCGAAATGGATAACACACTATGCCAACAGAGCTTCATTAGAGAAGCAAAGGGCAATGGATACCCACATCTGACTTCTAGCTCCCTCATTGCCACCAGGCAAGGGGCAGACTTGATTCCACGCTCCATTCTTTGCCGATCTGACATCAATCATTCTTCCCATGCCATTCTACTGGGCTCAAAAGTTTGCTGCCATGGCCACATAGAATTCACCGAAAATAGTCACAATTAAGATGGTTTATGAGGGAAGTCAATATGATACTCTAAGTCAGGACTAGCAACAGTAAGGATAGAGTCATTGGTTTCTTCAGCCAGAGCCAAGTCCCTCTCTCTGGTTCTCAGCCTCTCAGGTACACGGTGACCATGTCTCTCTAGTCCTCAGCCTCGGGGCCACATGGTCCCTTAGCTTTTGCCTCCCTGAGCAGGAAAGCATCCCACCTATGGCTCAGTCCTATAGTCCCATATTCTCAGACCAGATGCAGAGAAGGTACCCCACAATCTAAGCACTGCTCCTCCGAGTCTCAGTGAAATAGGCTCTGACACACCTGGGCTTGGTGGTCTCTGCCACTTCTGACAGGGATCTTGAAGGCACTTTTCTGAGGTCTCTACAGCTGCTTCAAAGATGACAACATTATAACCAGCAGTGTGGTAATGAAAACTGACCAATCCCTCTATTTCATTATGCAGGCCTTATTTGAAAAGTCTCATCCAAATATTTGGGGGTGTTACAGAGACTTGAGTAGAAGCACCATAGGGTGCCGTGTAGCAATAATGAAATATACAATTTTCCTCTAGTTCTTGAATGCTTCTCCCTGCCCACACTATCATGATCCCAATTCTACCTTACAAATTTGGCTAGACCAGAGGATGTACACTGGTATAGATAGGAACTAGAAACACAGGGAATATAGGACAGATGATCCTTCAGGACCAGTGGTGAAAACGGCGATACCAGGAGGACAGAGGGAAGGTGGGATAGAAAAGAGGAACCAATTACAAGGATCTGCATATAACCTCCTCCCTGGGGGATGAACAACAAAAAAGTGGGTGAAGGGAGAAATCAGACAGTGTAAGACATGAAAAAATAATAAAATTGATAAATTATCAAGGGTTCAGGAGGAAGGGGTTGACAGGGAGGGAGGATAAAAAATGAGGAGCTGATACCAAGGGCTCAAGTAGAAAGAAATGTTTTGAGAATGATGATGGCAACAAATGTATAAATGTGCTTGACACGATGGCTGTATGTATGGATTGTGATAAGAGTTGTATGAGGCCCCAATGAAATGAAATTTTATAATAAAAAAAGAAATTTTATTTTGCCACATTCACTATTCACAAACTCTTTGGCTAAACACTCTTTAAACAATAAAGGCTATCCTCACACGAAAGTCTTAAATTGACTGAAGGTTACCTGAAAGAAACATTTTGGCCAGTGAATGAGGTAATTATATAATTGAACTAGTTTTTACTACCATAGGCTGCGGGAACAGCGGATTCTTGCAAACTCTTGGGTTTTGTTTTCTGTTTTTGTTTTTCCCTATTATTCATGAGTTTTATGACTTTGAATATCTTATCCTTTTAAATATGTAAAATATAGACAGCCCATCCTTATCAGTGTAATAAAATTTATGTGAGGTAATTTTCAAAGATTGAGACCATTTGTAACCATTCTTTAATGCCCTACAAATATAAAATGTTATTGTTGCTTGGCTGCCTCTTCCTTGTAGGTCTCTATAATCCAATATAATTCAGAGATAAAGAAATCTCAACCAAAGGAGTTAAACCTAAAGCAGTTTATTCTGAAGGTAAGGAACTTATTATCTGAACCTAACCTTGATTTAGCTTAACTAATTATTCTCCTTAGCCTAAGATTTTCTAGATTTTAGCAGTGTAAGTCTAGTATGTCAGAAAACCCCTCAGTTTACGTAAACCAGTCTGGATGGGGACTCGAACTCCACATCCTGGCTGTAATGGTTTCTGAAACGGGCAAATCTTTATTCTCTCTTATTGTCAGTGTGAGATTATCTTTGACACAAATATCTTTGCCTTAAAAATTGTTTTTTTAGAACATGGATTATATCAGATTTTGAAACCAAACTGATAAACAATAGTTTATTATTGTTAGCTTCTGTGGAATTGCCCCTGACTCACAGTAACTATGCATTAAAGAATGTAACATTTTCCAGTCCACATTACCATCAGTGAGACTCATGATTTTGTTTGCAATGCTCTGACGCCTTCTGTGTCGTCATGCCTGTCTGGGGTTTTCAATTCACCCTGGTTGGTATCATAGAAAGGAACACAAATCACTAATCTGTGCTTCTTACTGTTACCAGGCCACCTGCTACAGGTCTCCGTCCATAATGTTACTGGCTGGAGAGACACCACTGCGTTTGCCTGCTGGGGAAGCTGCCTGCCCAAAGAGGCTGTTGTGATTGTTCTCGGGTGCCATTCGGTCAGCTCTGGCAAGTAGCAATCCTGTGCACAACAGACTGAAACACTGCCTGGTCTCGCGCCACGCTCACAATTGGTCTCATGCTTGAAACTATTGTTGTAGCAATCCTGCCAACACATCTCTGAGAGGGGTTTGCTCTTTTTCACGGTCCCTCCACTGTGTTAAACATGACGTCCTTCTTCAAGGACTGGTCTCTCCTGACAACAGGTCCAAAGTCTGTAAGATGAAGTCTTGCTATCTTTTCCTTTAAGGCAGTGGTTCTCAACCTTCCGAATGCTGCGACCCTTTCATACAGTTCCTCATGTCGTGGTGACTCTCCAACCATAAAATTATTTTCATTGATGCTTCATAACTGTAATTTTGCTACTGTTATGTATTGGGCCACCCTTGTAAAAGGATTGTTCAATCCCCAAAGGTGTCGTAACCCACAGGTTTAGAGCCCTGCTCTAAGGACCATTCTGGTCATGCTTCTCCCAAGACAGATTGGTTAGTCCACGGTGGTGTTAGTCTGGGTAGACTAGAGAAAAAATTCATAAGCTTGAATATGTGTATAAGAGAGTTTTATATAAAGGGTAATTGTACAGTAAGAAAGCATCTCAACCCAGTCCAGTCCAAGCCCATAAGTCCAATATTATCCCATATGTCCGATACCAATCTATAAAGTCCTCTTCAGACTCACAGAACATGTGCAATGACACCGAATGCAAGACAATCACAGGCCAGTGGGTACAAAGTATTTGGATCCGGTGGCGTTTTAAGCATCTCAGTACTGGAAAGGATCTCCACCAGGGCACGTGGTCTGGCAGCTTAGTCACTAAGCCTTAGTGCCATGTGTCTTGTCAGTTAAGTGTCTCCCATGTGTCTTGTCAGTAGAGCATCTCCAAAGGAGTGAGTTGAGAGAGTCTCTCCTGTTTCCAAGGAGGAAATCCATGAATTCCTAGAATTCTTAGGAAAAGGCCATGCCCACACAGAGGCTTCATTGGCTATGATCTGATTGACAGACTAGACTCCACCCCTTTACTCTTAATCCACAAATTGACAAACTATAACAAAATATGACTACCACTATGGTACTTCCAATAGTCTTCTCCAGCACCATAATTCAAATTCATCAGTTTTTCTGTTCTTCCTTATTCAATGTCTAACTTTCATATGCATGTGATGCAAAAGGGAATAGCATGACTTGGATCAGGTGCACCTTAATCCTCAAAGTAACTTCCTTGCTCTTCAATTCCCTAAAGAGGACTTGTACAGCAGATTTACCCAAGGCAATCTATTTTTTGATCTCTTGATTGCTGCTTCCATGAACATTGATTGTGGATCCACGTAAGACAAAATCCTTGACAACTTTGATCTTTCTCCATTTATCTTGATGTCAACTACTGGTCTAGTTGTGAGGCTTTTGGTCTTCCTTACCTTGATTTGTAATCCATACTGAAGACTGCAATCCTTGATCTTCATCAGCAAGTGCTTCAGTTCCTCCCCCCTTTCAGCAATAAAGTTGTGTCATCTGCATATCGCAGGTTGATAATAAGTCTTCCTCCAATTCTGATGCTGCACTTTTAAAAACAGTTATGGTCAGAGCAGACAATATGCATATTCACTGATTCCATTACCACAACTGCTTTGTGATCTGTGTGCAAGTTCCAGGTGAGCACAATGAAGTGTTCTGGACTCCTGATTCCTCTCTGGCTGATCCACAGGGTATGATGCTCCACACAATTGAATGCCTTTATGTAGTCCGTGAAACACAAGTAAACGTCTTTCTGATCTTCTCAGCTAAGAGACAAGCTGTATCTGACATCAGCAATGCTAGCCCTTGGTCCACGTCCACTTGTGACTCTGGCCTGAACTCCTGGCAGTTACCTGTCAATATGTTGCTGCAATGCTGCTGGATGTTCTTCAGCATTGTTTTACTTGTGTGTGATATCAATAACATCATTCTATAGTTTGAGCATTCTGTGGGTCACTTTTCTTTGGAATGGACACATGTAGGGCTCTCCTTCAGTCAGTTGGCCATGGAGCTGTCTTCCAAATGTTCTGTCATTGACAAGTGCATGCTTCTGTTGCTTCTTCAGCTTTCTGGAACATTTCGATGGTTATTCTGTCAATTCCTGGAGCCTTGTTTTGGGCTAATGCATTCAGTGCAGTTTGAACTTGTTCCTTCAGCACCATTGGTTCTTTCTCAAATGCTACCTTCTGAAAGATGGACTCTGGGCTAGTTCTTTCTAGCATAGTGACTCTGGATATTTTTTCCATTTTTCCACTGATGTTTCCTTTGTCATTCGATATTTTTCCTCTAGAATCTTTCAAAATTTGAATTTCTGCCTTGAACTTGTTTCTTGAGTTCTTTCAGTTTCAGATATGCTGAGTGAGACTTCCTTATACTATTTGGCTTTGTCTTCTCAAACTGCCATTCGACATTTTCTATTTAGCTCCTTGACGTCATTCTCTTTTCCATTTGCTTTAGCTACTCTGTGATTAAGAGCAATGTGGTAGTCTAGGTTGACTAGAGAAACAAATCCAGAGGCGCTCAAATATGTGTGTAAGAAGAGCTTTATATCTAGAGCAGTGGTTCTCAACCTTCTTAATGCCATGACCCATTAATATAGTTCCTCATGTTGTGGTGACCCCAACCATAAAATAAATTGTGTTGCTACTTCATAATTGCAATTTTTCTACTGTTATGAATCATAATTTAAATATCTGATATCAGGATGTATTTTCATTGTTGCAAATTGAACATAATTAAAGCAGAGTGATTAATCAATCATGAAACAGTATGTAATTATATATTGTTAAATATTTATTTCTAATGACAAATAAATGAAACTTGGTCTTGAAGCATGGTGTCGTATGGGTAACAGTCTTCATGCCAGGTACTTGTATGTGGCCATGTCTGCATGGGGGTGAACCCGCCTAGACATGGATAGAAGAGTGGTGTATTGGGTCCTAAGACCATCAGACATATGTGTTTTCTGCTTGTCTTAGGTGACCCCTGTGAAGGTTCATTTGACCCCAAAACATGTTACGACCCATGGTTGAGAACTGCTGGTCTAGAGTATATCTTGGTTGTTTTAATATTGAGGAAACATCATGGCCCAGTCTAGATCAAGTCCATAGTCTGATATTAGTCCATATGTTTAATTCCAATCTGTAAATTCCTCTTCAGACTCACACAACACATGCAATGACACCAAATGTAGGAAGATCACAGGCCAGTGGGTGGAAGTTCTCGTGGATCCAGTGGCAGTGGAAGCATCACATCGCTAGCAGGGGTTTCCACATGACTCCTTCTGTTCCAGGGCCCTAGTGTAGTTCCATGTGTCTTCTCAGAAAGAATATCTTGCAGGAAGTGAGCCTCCTAAGTAGAGTGTATCCAAGGGAGTGAGTGTGTGTCCTGAGCTACTTATCTCCTTATTGCCTCCAAATGAGGTCATTAAGCTGCAACTTGATTAACAAGCTAGACTTCACCCCTTCACTCTTAAGTCTTAAATTGACAACAGATTGTGTAATTACCACAAGCAAGTTCAGAGTCTCTTCTGACATCCATTTTGATCTTTTTTGTCCCTTTACTGGCTTTTTGCTTTCTTTATGGATGATAGTCTTGATGATTTTCAAAGCTCATCAGGTCTTCTGTCATTAATATTCAATCGGCCAAATTTGTTCTTCGGATATTCTCAAAATTCAGGTGGGATAGGCTCATGGTAGAATTTTGGCTCCTATTTACTTGTTTTAATTTTTGCCAGCATTAGTCTGAACTTACATATGAGAAATGGATAGTCTGTTCCATAGTTGTTTGATGGTCTGGTTTTAGCTGCTGATATTGAGCTTCTCCATCGTGTCTTCCCACAGATGTAGTCAATTTTATTTCTGTGTTTTTCATCTGGGGGATTCAATGTGTATAGTTGCCTTTTGTGTTGTAGAAAGAAAGGTATTTGCTGATCAGAATTCGCTGGTTATGCAAAATTCTCTCATGCCTTCTCCAGCTTCATTTCTGTCACTGGGTCCTTGTTTTCCAGCTACTGCTCCTGACTAGTTTCCACCTTTTGCATTCCAATTACTGATAACTATCAATGCCTCTTGATTGTTGGTTTGATCAATATCCTACTGAAGTCATTGGTAGAATTTTTCAATTTAGTTATCACTAGCTTTTGTGGTTGGTGCATAAATTTGAATCATAGCTGTATTAATTGCATCTCCTTGAAGGTGGATATAATCCAATCAAAGATATCAGTGTGCTTTGTGGTGGATTTAACGTGATTATTTCTCACAATGAATGCCCCACCATTCCTCTTGATGATGTTATTCTCAGCATAGTAAATCAAATGATTTTCTGATTCATATAGGCCAATACGACTCCATTTAGGCTCATTAATGCCTGAGATTTTCATACACATGTGTTCCATTTCATTTTTGACCACTTTGAATTTTCCTAAATTCACACTTCATACCTTCCAATTTCCATCATTGGAAGATTTTTCTAGCTGTTTCTCCTTCCTTGCATCAGGTGCCATCAGGAAATGAAGACCCCAAAGTCTCCACTCCCACAGGCTTTACTTGACTCCCATCATCCAGGTTGACTCCCCTCCAAGGGACCAGCTCCACTTTGGTTACATCCCAAGTGCCTGAGGGGCCCATCGTCTGGCAGTATCTTAGACAAAGTTCTGAGTCCTTTGTTGAAGTCTTCAGTATTTGAAAATTATTTGAAGCTATGCAGAATAAAGTTTAGATTGTAGAGTTGTGATGGACAAGGCTGAAGATTCCTGCTGTTATGGCCACCAGTGAATCAGTCTGCCACCAGATTCTAGTTACGGAACAAACATTAGATCTCTGTGTTCCTCTCTTTCCCCCACCCTTGTCCAGGGAGAGCAGAATTTTCCTTTTCCCTTTTGCTCCTTTGCTTGCCCATGCTCTGTCAGTGATTCCAGAAGCAGAAATCTCCAGATGTTCAATAAATACCCATTAAAATACGGAAATTGTTAGGGTTGTAGCTAGAAATTTTATAGACAATTATCCTACTATGTGTTCTCGGTAAGAAACTCAATTCAAACACAATTACATAGGCAAATGATAAGGAAGTGGTT